>NC_045771.1:55951155-56251759 GCF_008692025.1 Phocoena sinus
AAAAGATATTCCATGCAAATGGAAACCAAAAGAAAGCTGGAGTAGCAATTCTCATATCAGACAAAATAGACTTTAAAATAAGGACTATTAAAAGGGATAAAGAAGGACACTACATAATGATCAAGGGATCGATCCAAGAAGAAGATATAACAATTGTAAATATTTATACACCCGACATAGGAGCACCTCAATACGTAAGGCAAATACTAACAGCCATAAAAGGGAAAATTGACAGTAACACATTCATAGTAGGGGACTTTAACACCCCACTTTCACCCATGGACAGATCATCCAAAATGAAAATAAATAAGGAAACACAAGCTTTAAATGATACATTAAACAAGATGGACTTAATTGATATTTATAGGACACTCCATCCAGAAACAACAGAATACACATTTTTCTCAAGTGCTCATGGAACATTCTCCAGGATAGATCATATCTTGGGTCACAAATCAAGCCTTGGTAAATTTAAGAAAATTGAAATTGTATCAAGTATCTTTTCTGACCACAACGCCATGAGACTAGATATCAATTACAGGAAAAGATCTGTAAAATATACAAACACATGGAGGCTAAACAATACACTACTTAATAATGAAGTGATCACTGAAGAAATCAAAGAGGAAATAAAAAAATTCCTAGAAACAAATGACAATGGAGACACAACGACCCAAAACCTATGGGATGCAGCAAAAGCAGTTCTAAGGGGGAAGTTTATAGCAATACAAGCCCACCTTAAGAAGCAGGAAACATCTCGAATAAACAACCTAACCTTGCACCTCAAGCAATTAGAGAAAGAAGAACAAAAAAGCCCCAAAGCTAGCAGAAGGAAAGAAATCATAAAAATCAGATCAGAAATAAATGAAAAAGAAATGAAGGAAACGATAGCAAAGATCAATAAAACTAAAAGCTGGTTCTTTGAGAAGATAAACAAAATAGATAAACCACTAGCCAGACTCATCAAGAAAAAAAGGGAGAAGACTCAAATCAATAGAATTAGAAATGAGAAAGGAGAAATAACAACTGACACTGCAGAAATAAAAAAAATCATGAGAGATTACTACAAGCAACTCTATGCCAATAAAATGGACAATCTGGAAGAAATGGACAAGTTCTTAGAAATGCACAACCTGCCAAGACTGAATCAGGAAGAAATAGAAAATATGAACAGACCAATCACAAGCACTGAAATTCAAACTGTGATTAAAAATCTTCCAACAAACAAAAGCCCAGGACCAGATGGCTTCACAGGTGAATTCTATCAAACGTTTAGAGAAGAGCTAACACCTATCCTTCTCGAACTCTTCCAAAATATAGCAGAGGGAGGAACACTCCCAAATTCCTTCTACGAGGCCACCATCACCTTGATACCAAAACCAGACAAGGATGTCACAAAGAAAGAAAACTACAGGCCAATATCACTGATGAACATAGATGCAAAAATCCTCAACAAAATACTAGCAAACAGAATCCAACAGCACATTAAAAGGATCATACACCATGATCAAGTGGGGTTTATTCCAGGAATGCAAGGATTCTTCAATATACGCAAATCTATCAATGTGATAAACCATATTAACAAATTCAAGGAGAAAAACCATATGATCATCTCAACAGATGCAGAGAAAGCTTTCGACAAAATTCAACACCCATTTATGATAAAAACCCTCCAGAAAGTAGGCATAGAGGGAACTTTCCTCAACATAATAAAGGCCATATATGACAAGCCCACAGCAAACATCATCCTCAATGGTGAAAAACTGAAAGCATTTCCACTAAGATCAGGAACAAGACAAGGTTGCCCACTCTCACCACTCTTATTCAACATAGTTTTGGAAGTTTTAGCCACAGCAATCAGAGAAGAAAAGGAAATAAAAGGAATCCACATCGGAAAAGAAGAAGTAAAGCTGTCACTGTTTGCAGATGACATGATACTATACATAGAGAATCCTAAAGATGCTACCAGAAAACTACTAGAGCTAATCAATGAATTTGGTAAAGTAGCAGGATACAAAATTAATGCACAGAAATCTCTGGCATTCCTATATACTAATGATGAAAAATCTGAAAGTGAAATCAAGAAAACACTCCCATTTACCATTGCAACAAAAAGAATAAAATACCTAGGAATAAACCTACCTAAGGATACGAAAGACCTGTATGCAGAAAATTATAAGACACTGATGAAAGAAATTAAAGATGATACAAATAGATGGAGAGATATACCATGTTCTTGGATGGGAAGAATCAACATTGTGAAAATGACTCTACTACCCAAAGCAATCTACAGATTCAATGCAATCCCTATCAAACTACCACTGGCATTTTTCACAGAACTAGAACAAAAAATTTCGCAATTTGTATGGAAACACAAAAGACCCCGAATAGCCAAAGCAATCTTGAGAACGAAAAAAGGAGCTGGAGGAATCAGGCTCCCTGACTTCAGACTATACTACAAAGCAACAATAATCAAGACAGTATGGTACTGGCACAAAAACAGAAAGATAGATCAGTGGAACAGGATAGAAAGCCCAGAGATAAACCCACGCACATATGGACACCTTATCTTTGATAAAGGAGGCAGGAATGTACAGTGGAGAAAGGACAGCCTCTTCAATAAATGGTGCTGGGAAAACTGGACAGGTACATGTAAAAGTATGAAATTAGATCACTCCCTAACACCATACACAAAAATAAGCTCAAAATGGATTAAAGATCTAAATGTAAGGCCAGAAACTATCAAACTCTTAGAGGAAAACATAGGAAGAACACTCTATGACATAAATCACAGCAAGATCCTTTCTGACCCACCTCCTAGAGTAATGGAAATTAAAACAAAAATAAACAAATGGGACCTAATGAAACTTCAAAGCTTTTGCACAGCAAAGGAAACCATAACCAAGACCAAAAGACAACCCTCAGAATGGGAGAAAACATTTGCAAATGAAGCAACTGACAAAGGATTAATCTCCAAAATTTACAAGCAGCTCATGCAGCTCAATAACAAAAAAACAAACAACCCCATCCAAAAATGGGCAGAAGACCTAAACAGACATTTCTCCAAAGAATATATACAGAATGCCAACAAACACATGAAAGAATGCTCAACATCATTAATCATTAGAGAAATGCAAATCAAAACTACAATGAGATATCATCTCACACCAGTCAGAATGGCCATCATCAAAAAATCTAGAAACAATAAATGCTGGAGAGGGTGTGGAGAAAAGGGGACACTCTTGCACTGCTGGTGGGAATGTGAATTGGTTCAACCACTATGGAGAACAGTATGGAGGTTCCTTAAAAAACTACAAATAGAATTACCATACGACCCAGCAATCCCACTACTGGGCATATACCCTGAGAAAACCAAAATTCAAAAAGAGTCATGTACCAAAATGTTCATTGCAGCTCTATTTACAATAGCCCGGAGATGGAAAGAACCTAAGCGCCCATCATCGGACAAATGGATAAAGAAGATGTGGCACATATACACAATGGAATATTACTCAGCCTTAAAAAGAAATGAAATTGAGTTATTTGTAATGAGATGGATAGACCTAGAGTCTGTCATACAGAGTGAAGTAAGTCAGAAAGACAAAGACAAATACCGTATGCTAACACATATATATGGAATTTAAGGGGAAAAAATGTCATGAAGAACCTAGGGATAAGACAGGAATAGAGGCGCAGACCTACTGGAGAACGGACTTGAGGATATGGGGAGGGGGAAGGGTGAGTTTTGACAGGGCGAGAGAGAGTCATGGACATATACACACTAACAAACGTAGTAAGGTAGATAGCTGGGGGGAAGCAGCCGCAAGGCACAGGGATATTAGCTCGGGGCTTTGGGACAGCCTGGAAGGGTGGGAGGGGGAGAGTGGGAGGGCGGGAGAAGCAAGAGGGAAGACACATGGGAGCACATGTATATGTATAGCTGATTCACTTTGTTATAAATCAGAAACTAACACACTATTGTAAAGCAATTATACCCCAATAAAGATGTTAAAAAAAAAAATTATAGTTGTGAACATAAATTATACATAGAAAAGCCATTATATACATATATGCATATTTCTGAGTGTTTACATTCCTCATAAAATGAGTATAAGAGGGGACAATTCCCATATCTCTAGGTGCCAGCAGCATTGAAAGCATTTAGTAAGAGATAAATAATTTTCAGAAGTTTTTCAAAACCAATCCTTTTCCAAGTACTTTATGTGCATTAAGTTCACCTTTCATTCAGCTACAAATTAGGAAATGTACACTACCCATATACCAAGAAAGTTCTCTGTGATGCTAAGTAGTGTGAGAGTTGGTTCTACTTCTGCCGAAAGAGTTGAAGAGCAAAGGAGAACAAGGGATTATATAAGACATTCCCAACAAAGGCTTGCTCTGATTCTCCATCTCAAGGCTGGACAATGCAAAGTGATATAAACTTCAGCTATTCTCATTACACTCCTAGGTTATCACCTTTAGGTCACCATCAGTTGCATGTCTCAGCAATTAGTTGTAAAAATGTAAACCGCTCGACTTCTGGTTTTCAGGATTCTTGAAACTAAAAAGAAACTTACTCTAGAAAGAATGAAGATAAAGACTAAGTGGCAAATGAATGAGTTATCTAGCAGATACTTTCTTCAGTTGAACAGTCATAACTTTGTCTTGTTTAGTAAACCTCAAAAGAAGATCTCACATGTCCCCTCTTCCTTGCCCTATCTCTCTCCATCACCCTACACCACCCCCGAGTTGGAATGAATCTCATCCTTCTTTATGTTCCCATAACATTTTGTTCAAATACTTAATCACATCCTGCTATAGCTATACCATAATTGCATGTATGTCTGATCTCCCCCACTGGATGGCAAATTGGTTGAGATTAGAGAATAGGTTTCATTTTACATTTTTTTTTCTCTCCAGTGTGCTTTAAAATAAATGTTTGTTGGATTAAATCAAATTGAAAATAATTAAAAGTACTGCTCTTTTAATTGAATCCCTACTGCCTGTATAGGATATTTATCATGAAGTTGAAAAATGTCCACATGTGAAGTCTGTAGCAAAAATTGTGGGAGTAGCAAATGAACCGGGAGTATGACAGATTAGGAATTGCTTTTTTTTTTCTTAAGAAGGACATAATGGGACTTCCCTGGTGGTCCAGTGGTTAAGACGCCATGCTCCCAATGCAGGGGGCCTAGGTTCGATCCCTGGTCAGGGAACTAAGATCCCACATACTGCAACTAAGCCCCTGTGCCACAACTACAGAGCCCGCGCGCTCTAGAGCCTGAGTAAACTGCAACCACAGAATCCCTCGCACCGCAACAAAGACCCAGTGCAGCCAAAATTAATTAATTTAAAAAAATTTTTAAAAGGACATAGTATTATATTCAGAAGCCAAGATAAGCATCCTGTTATCCAGGCGAATGAGAATCTATTAAAACAGGATTGCATAGGGCCTTTCTGAAGTAAATGGGTACAAATACCCATTTGTTTACCCATTTGAGAAAGAGTTTAGAGCAGGAGTTAAGAATAAGGACTCTAAACTTAAAGGGTCTCCCAATGGCCAATTCGGGGAATATTTGAGCAACAAAATAAATAATTATAGTAACAGATATAACCCATAGAATAAAATAAGAACTGATGTCGTCTCTACTGATATAAATAATGACAGCCCTTCCTTGCAGTAGAATTCCACTAATAACTGTAGAAGAAATGGTGGAAACAGAAAATCACCATACAGAAAACACCACCGTTAGAACTGTTTCAGGCAAGTATCGTTAATAGATGCTAAAATTCAGGGCAAGAGTATGATGAGAAGCAGGAAATTTACATTGTCTCAAAATATCATTTGACAGCAAATGAATGAGACTTCTTTAACAAATAAAACTCTACATCCAGTGAGTGGTCCTGTAATATTGTCTTGAAAGACTGTATATACTTACTCCTGTTTGGTATATTTTTTAAACTACAATTTCAAATGTAAAAGGCAAAAATGGTATATTTTCAGTGGAGAAATCTGGCAGACACCACATTAACCAAATGATCAAATTTAACATCACCAGTGATGGACAAATCAAAATTATATGCCTCTGATATGATTCACAACATCACTTCTACAGCATTTTGGCAAAAAAGGCAAAACCTGAATTTAATCATGAGGAAATATCAGACAAACCCAAATTGAAGGCCATTCAATGAAATAATCGGCCAATACTCTTAAATGGTGTCATGAGCATAAGAGACCAAAAAAAAAAAAAATTATCAGGAACTTCCTAGATTGGAAGAGACACTACAACTAAATGCTTGTGTGAGTTTGACTATGTTAGATTCCTCGTATAAGTGGTATCCTGTAGTATTTATCTTTCTGTGTCTGGCTTAATTCACTTAGCCTAATATCCTCCAGTTTCATCCATGTTTTTGCAAATGGCAGGATTTCCTTCTTTCTCATGGCTGAATAATAATTCATACATATGTACACACACACACACACACACACACCACATTCTCTTTATCTATTCATTAGTCAATAGAGTTAAGTTGCTTCCATGTCTTGGCTATTGTGAATTATGCTGCAGTGAACATGGGAACATAGATATCTCTTTGAGATATTGATTTCATTTCCTTCAGGATATATACACACAAGTGGGATTGCTGGATCAAATGGTAGTTCTATTTTTTATTTATTTATTTTTTTCGTACATGGGCCTCTCACTGTTGTGGCCTCTCCCGTTGTGGAGCACAGGCTCCGGACGCGCAGGCTCAGCAGCCGTGACTCACGAGCCCAGCCGCTCCGTGGCATGTGGGATCTTCCCGGACCGGGGCACGAACCCGTGTCTCCTGCATCGGCAGGTGGACTCTCAACCACTGCGCCACCAGGGAAGCCCTATTTTTAATTTTTTGAGGACTCTCCATACTGTATTCCAGAGTGACTGCACCAATTTATATTCCCACCAACAGTGCACAAGGATTCCTTTTTCTCCACATCCTTGCCAACATTTGCTATCTCTTGTCTTTTTGATAAAGCCATTCTAACTAGTGCGAGGTGATATTTCATTGTGGTTTTGATTTGCATTTCCCTGATTAGTGATATCGAGCACATTTTCACCCGTAGGCCATTTGGACATCTTTGGAAAACTGTCTATTCAGTTCCTATGTCCAGTTTTTAATTGGTTTATTTGGTTTTTCGCTTAGTTGCATGAATTCCTCATAGTTTTTGGATATTAACCCCATATCAGATAGATAGTTTGCAAATACTTTTTCCCATTCAAAAGGGTACCTTTTTGTTTTGTTGACTGTTTCCTTTGCTGTGCAGAAGCATTTTAGTTTGATGTAGTCCCAACTGTCTACTTTTGTTTTTGTTGCCAATGCTTTTGGTGTCATATTCAAGAAATCATTGCCAAAACCAATGTCAAGAAACACTTTTCCCCTATGTTTTCTTTTAGGAGTTTTATGATTTCAGGTCTTATGTTTAAGTCTTTAATCCATCTTGAGTTAATGTTTGTGTATTATGTAAAATAAGGATTCAATTTCATTCTTTTGCATGTGGATATCCAGTTTTTCTAATACCATTTATTGAAGAGACTATCCTTTTTCCATTGTGTATTCTTGGCATCCTCATCTAAGATCAGTTGACATATATGCATGGGTTTATTTCTGGGCTCTCAATTCTTAATGACTTCATACTTTTCCAAAAATTCAGCCTCCCCTCAAAAGTTATTCAAAGAGATATGCTACAGATTTTAAAAAAACAATTTCCATGGCATTCCAAAAATACTTTAATAGGTGAATTGTTGAAATAAGTAGATGGTTTGCCAGGAAAAGCACTTTGAAGCAACCATATTTTAGATATATAGATTCTGAATTAAGTGTTTTAAAAATCAGATTTGAGACATATTTTATCTCTGTTATAAGCAGCAAACTATAAACCAGATGAAGAGCAGTTTCTGTCTTTTTGTACTGGCAACATACAATTGCTGTTCTTTATTTGATTTGAAGATACATACATAAAATCTACTCCTAAACATTTTCAAAGCAAGTATTTCTTTTTATGTTTCAGTACATTTAAATTAGTATTTTGTTTTTGTTTTTTGGGTTTTTTGTTTGTTTGTTTGTTTGTTTGGAGCTTTTGTTATTATTGTTTTGTCTTGTTTTGTTTTGCCTCTAAAAAGTGTGCAGTACTTCTTGGGCTCACTAGCAGGACTCTGGAATTTCACAAAACCTGAGGTGGAAATTACAATCCTGAACTAAGGACTGTAACACACAAGATTATGAAAAGTCTGGTATTATTTCAAGTCAGGATTTTCTTCCATATCCAATTTCACCCAAAGTCAAGCATTAGTCAGTCTTCACCTTTCATACAGCAGAAAGGAGATTTGATTAATATGATTTCTTTATAGAAAAATCTAAGACGATTAAGGCACAATGATATAGGGAAAGCATGCCCTTTCTCAACATGACATTCTTCAGCACTATATAGAGGTCTGAACATCTTTCTAGTCATTAGATCGTTCACACTAGCTGCATGTGAAAGAGAAAAAAATCTATCATGGGGGAAAACTTCCATTTTTTTCACATTTTAGTTTCCACCTCACGAACGGCTCAACAAATCTGGAGGTTGGTATTGATTTCATTCTATAACTAAGCAGGAAAGTGCATCTTTCAAGCAAACATTTGCAGATCATTTCCCCTCATCCATCCCACCCCTGTTTTGGGGGTTATGTTTTGTGATGGTCTCCAAGGAAAAAATTAGAACCTTCTAGATGACTTCTGTACTCAGTGAAGCACAATGCAAAATAAATCTAATTGGGGTGATTTCCATTAATTATTTTCCATCTGTACATTCTGAAAATCCAATACTAACCAGGAGGCATGATTTTCTGCTTTTCTGATATGAGGAAATGAATTCAAGCCTGGTTAAAATATATATTTATATATATAAATTTTATATATAAACATGTATATGAATATAAAATGTCATCTCCCACTTTTACTTTATATATGTTTATGTGAATATATATATATATATATATGTTGAGAGAAAAAGAATAAAATTAAAATACCTTTCCCTAGACCTTCTCAACTTTCAGAATATGGGTATTATACTCCCACTGCTTTGCTCAAATGCAGACCATTTGAGAACATGATAGATGAGGGAGTAAATTACTTTCAATAGACCATTTCCAAGGTTGTTTTCTCCTTAGACTATCACATGTCAATTTGATGGATATGAATCTGAAGATTCAGTTACAATAGAAAGGGCTACAGGGTCAGAATTCACTGTGCAGCCTTCTTTGTACATCTCAGCAGCCCAGCTAAGACACTTCAGTGCTCACAACTTAAAGAACCCCTACTGTACCAGTCAGGGGCCTCTTGATCCCATGCTTCTCTTCAGAAATCTGACAAACCATGCAAGGCTACCTAAACAGACACGAAATTTACCTTAGTTCTGGGGGCGGGGTGGGGAGGAGGAAGCAGATAAACTTGGTATTTAACATCCATATGCTCAAAGGCAATTTATACTTTATATGATGACACAAACACATAACTCCTGACTTTGAAAACAAGTTTTAAAGTAGGCTTTTTACCTGTTTTAATAGTCTTTACAGCAAAGTAGAATATAATACTGTTATGTTAATTAGTCAGTTACTCCTACTACTGCTAGTTTTGACACATGAATCCTAGTATAGGTCAAATAGAAAAAAAAAACTATAATATAACTCATCCTAGAAAAAGTAATGTGCTTACTTGAATAGAAGGGACTCACTAAAACTCAGTATCTGTTCTTAAGTAAAACCTTAAGTTTTTGTTATTAATATCACAAAGAAAAGATATATAAAACCAAGAGTTAGCATATTTAATAGAGAAACAATGAGTCAAGGATACCCAATGCCCTCACAATGCTTTCCTAGTAGGTTGAACCACGTGAAATTGAAGGCCAAAAACAGTCAAATATCAACAATTTCATATGTTTCCATATAATACTTAATACTTTACTATAATACAAGTTAGATCTAGAATCTATCCACTTCTCCCTATTTCCACCACCACCCTAGTTGAAGACATCATCTTTCATCTGGAAAACTTCAACAGCCTCCTAACTGGGCTCCCTGCCTCCACCCTCTTCTAGAATTTATTTTCTCTTCTATAACTAGAGTGGTCCTTTTTTAACTTTTTATTTACTTAACACACATACATAAAAGTGCACAAATCATGAACGTACAACTTGATGGATTTTCACAAACTGAACACATTCATGCAACTAGTGCCCAGATCAATAAATAGAATATTCACATGAATGGACTCATACAATGTGTTCTTCACTGCATTTGGCTTTTTTCACTCAACACTGTACTTGGGTTGGCTTGTTGTCTCATGCTATTGTGTGTAGCAGCAAATCGTTCATTCTCCTTGCTGTAGAACATTCCATTGTATCAGTATATCACAACTTATTTATCTATTCCACTGTCGATGAACCAGAGTGACCTTTTAAAAATGTAGATAAGATCAGGTAATTTCCCTAATTAAAACTCTTTGCTTGCTTCATATTGCATTTAAAAGATCCGTAGCCTTTACCATGGTGCTAGCCCACCTCTGCAATTCACCTTACCACACTCCCAGCTTCTCACTCTAACCCCATGGCTCTAGCCACACAGTCCTTATTTCTATTTATTTTCTCTGTTACATACTAAGCTCTTTCCCAGCACAGAGCCTTCACACAGGCTAGTAACTTTCTGGAATGTTTTCCCTGACCACAACCATCACATCCTCTACCCACCCAAATCAAGGCCAAATTTATAGGGCTGGCTCTGACTCAGCTTATAAAGAAGTCATCTTTTCAAACATGCCTTCCTTAAACTCTTCCTTGGAATACCACCTTACTCTATTCTATACCACCCTGTTTGTTTCACTTTGACCTTTCACTTTATTTCACCTTGACTTTTCACTTTAGCTCTGAGAGGAAAATATTAAGGGTAAAATGCCTACATTATTGAGAGCAGAGAGAAATACAATTTGGTTATTTTTAAATCACAGCTCCAGTGAGGCGGTGGGGGGGGAAGGAGATTTAATATCTAGGTTACAACCAAATCTCAATTCATGAAATCAATTCAATCAATTTAATAGAAACATCATTCTAGCTGGTTATATAATCTACAGCTGTTGTTTTTTTTAATGGTTAACAATTTTTCACTTTTCAATATGTTGCTTTGGCATCATAGCCAGTTAATATCAGAATTACAGGCTCTGATGGTCCGCAACTAGAGAAATGTTGGGACCAAGGTCTTGTTATTGCAATCTCCAAATTCCTAACTAAACTTTTAAGGTGCCCTGCAACACACCTCATGGGAGTGTTCCCTGTAGGCCAAGTGGCACCAACTTCCCACAAAACCATAAACAAAGAGTTCCAAGAACAAAATCACTCCATCTGAAGAAAGGGAGGTTTTATATGGAAAGCGTTTACAATGTTTTCTACAAAGGTACAAAATGTTTCTATGAAGGAAAATGAAGCAAAATTTTGACTTAGCTTTCCAAAACTAAACTAGAATTTTCAATGAACCAACTAGAGAAAGTAAATCAGTGCATTTATGCAATTTGCAAGTCCTGGACACTTCTAATTAAGCAACGAAAAGTGGTATGTTTTTTAAAATGTAATGTATTTTTAAAGGGTAGTAGGGAAATTAAATGTGTTCAGTTGGGTTTAACTTCTTCATGAAATAAGCTTCTTATTCTGGTAAGAAATGGGTCATAGCAATAAAAGTGTGCTGTAAATTCAACTTGACAAATGAGAAAATGAATTCCTCAGGGTAAGGCCTATTAAAGGAATATTTTAATTTAATCATGCAATGAATATTTTTGAGAAGCTTCTATATATGCAAGAAACCTGCCTTATATATTTTAATGAGGTAAAACATAGTATTAGTTAATATAGTAATAGTTTATTCTATTACTAACTTCTCAGCCATAATAGAAAAAGATCAAATATAACGAAAAAAATGTTAAACCCATATATGAAGATGCCAGCTTCCAATATTTGCTTGTAAACTTCAAAATTCAACATGTTACACCCACAACTTAAAGGCATGTACAGAGCATTAGTCATTTCAGTGAACAGAAAAACAGCCTGCTTCTTTGGCATAAAATGTGATATGATGCCACCTTATGGTTGAAAATTAAAAATGATGATAAACAATCATTTTTCAGATATACCTTCTTAGATCCCTGGGGGGGAAAATGGTGTGTACTACTAAATCCTTAAAATTCACAAATCTAAATACACACAACCAATTTAATCCTGGAAAGAAAATATAAAAGGGTTACAATGGAAGTGTGCAATATCTGACACACAGGAAGACTGCATTTTGTCAAGGGGGTCTGCTCATCTGTCTGCCTATTCTAGGTATTTTCATAGCAAATGTCAGTTGGGTTCTCCTAGTTCAAATAGCTGTTCTTTACTCCCAAGTTCGAAAAACAACAAAAATATACAGTGAAACCAAGTGAAAAATTTTGGAATTAACCACTTTTAATTTACTAGATATTAGGTTAAATGATATGAAAGTCCCAGTTCTGTGGATCAAAAATGGTCAAATATTAGAAATTTCATATCATTCTTTGCATGGTAAGCTTAAGCATAAATGCAAATTTAAGGAAGTTAATAAATAAACAAATATAACTGTAATATTAGTCCAATACTAAGTGTCAGTTGCTCCCCACTGGAGAAACGGGGCTTGGTCCTTCCCATGTGCTCTTCATCAATGGCACTTCTCTGTGGCTACTGATCTTCTTGGGCCCTATGTACTTTCATATCCTCCACTGATCTATGATTCACTTACTTGTAAGCATTGCAGACATTTCTCACTCAGTCTGCAAAAGCTCAAAGTTCCAACTTTAAAGTTGAGCATCACTATCAACCAAATTTTTCTAGTCCTAATTAATTCTGTTTTTATTTACTGTTGAACAAATCCAAGAATTTGGGGAAATGCATATCTCCTTCAATGCTTATTTAATAAAATGCTGTTTCCAAAATCCTTTGTCATTGCAACATTGCTGTAAAGCCTCAATAGTTCCTAAGAAGAAGAAGTACCTTCTGGCCTGAAAGCTACCAGAAAAGGCTCTCCTTTTGTTTGAAAGTTATTTCTCCTGTTATGCTATCAAATATTCTTCTTCCTTCCCCTTTCTCCAGCAATGGTAGCTGTGGTTAAAACTCTCCAGTGGCTTTATAATAGAAATTTTCAGTGCTCAATTGTTGACTCCTTATCAGATATGTAGGTTATTCTATCTTAGCAGTAAATTTTTAGGAAATGTTATAGGAAAGTGATAGAAACAAACCCACTTGCAGACAAGGCTCTATTTAAGGGATACTCATGCATATAGAACTACTGTAAAATTCAAGAAATCAAATATAAAGTGCTAATATCAGGGGAAACTGGATAAAGATTACATGGGAACTATCTGTATTATCTCTGCAGATTTTCCATACATTTAAAATTATTCCAAAACAAAAAGTTTATTTAAAAAAAAGTGCAGGGAATCAGAATCAAAGTCACAGGTAATTTATCTTCTCTCTAACCGCTTTACCAGATTGCGGTCTCTTTTCCTCCTTTGCACATTTACTTATGTATCTCACATACACAGGATCCTTTACATCTGCTAAGAGATTGGAGCTGTCACCTTACTCCTGAGAAGAAAGGCCAGCTTGGTGGCTGCTGGTTTGAAGTTCCCTGTTCAAATGCCAATGTAGATAGAGACATGATTGCTCTGAGAGCTTAGCCAGGTCACTTCTCTCTCTGTGATTTCCTTTTGTCTTATGCCTAAAGGGACAGATAATTCTTACCTCCCACCTCTACCAGAAAAGGAAAGAAAGTTAAAATGTTTATCTGAACATATTTTTTTAAAAAGTAAAAACACTTTTAAGTGCCAGTTTCATACACAATACAGAATATTAATATCTACTGGTTTTGTCAGCCTTAGATAGTAAGCACCTCAGGACAGATCCTGCTTGTTGAATCACAAGAGATACCCGAGTCCTTTCACAAATAATGATTCCAATACTTAACTCTAAGGTTTTGTTTTGTTCTATTTTTTTGCTGTACGCGGGCCTCTCACTGTTGTGGCCTCTCCCGTTGCGGAGCACAGGCTCCGGACGCGCAGGCTCAGCGGCCATGACTCACGGGCCCAGCCGCTCCGCGGCATGTGGGATCTTCCCGGACTGGGGCACGAACCCGTGTCCCCTGCATCGGCAGTTAGACTCTCAACCACTGCACCACCAGGGAAGCCCAACTCTAAGATTTTAATCCTGAAATTTAGGATTCCTATATAGTAGCTTCTGTAGTATATCAGTATTAACAATGCACTCATTCTCATGTCCTAAATATTTGTTTTACTTCTAATAGAGCACAAAGATCTCAAGACTCTGGTTTTGTAACACTGCTTACATCCTGAGAAAGGACTTGTGCCCAGAATCATATCATGCCCAGATCAAACCAGCAGCCACCAAGCTGTGCCCAGATCATTGCTACAATCATCACATAGATACCTACTCAAGAACCCACTTGGACTCTCCCATTTGGCTGCCATTTCACTCCTGCCTCTCTCTGCGTTTAACCTTTTGTCTCCTTCAGAGCAGTTAGCAGAAGCCACAGTATGAGGAATGGGGGTTCTTAGAAGCCGCTGAGGTCAAAAGGGTCCACCCTGCATGAAGAGCATTTCTCTCTTCCTGGGCAGTTTCTGCTACTGCTGGGGAAGGGCGACGGGGGAGATTTTTCTATTAATTCCAAGCTGAAATCTTCAGAGTAGGAATTTAAGTTTCACAACTAGAAGAAATGCATAACTTAATGGTTACAGGTGATGTACACAGCCTTCTGTGTTAAGAAGAGAGGCAAAGCCTAAAGATTCTTACCCCAAGTAGAGTACCACGTAAACTGTGTATGAGGAAATCTGTTGAACAAATGTAGCTGCCTACCCTCCTCTACCTTCTGACTGCAGATTTGCTTTTCTTTGGAAATGATACCTTTTCTTTCCTACAAATCCAGACAAAATATCATTGAGCCTCAAGAACTGAGAAATCCCCACTGTCACCTCCTAGAGTCCATACCAACACTTTGCATCTCCAAGGGACAAGTCACTCACCCCAGGGCAGGGGGCGCAAAGAGCAGAGAGGGCCTCCACCTTAGATGCAAGAGAAAGTCTCCGCCCACCCCTTAGTCACCTTGCTGGCTCTGCAACCTTTCCAAAAACATAGTGAGAATTATCAGTATATGGAGGGACCTGAATACAATCAGATTTTAGAGATCTGACAAAGTTCAAACATATGAAAATTTAGAGCTACACTGCCTAATACGGTAACCAGCAGCCACATATGGCTATTTAAATTTAAATTACTTTAAATTAAATAAAATTGAAAATTCTGTTCCCGAGTCACACTAGCCACTAGTGGCTATTGCGTCGGACAGCCCAAATATGAAGCATTTCCATCACTGCAGAAAGTTATATTGGACAGCACTGATATAGATGGTACAGAGAAGTACATTTGGACTCTTAAAACCCTGGTATCTCATCTTTAATTCCTTTGAGTAAACATGCACTGAGTATTTATTTCATGCAAGACATAGGAAAAAAGTGCAATGAAGCATACAAAGATGAATATGATGGTAACTGGGCACTGGGAGCTTACATTTGAGATTTAGAAATATACATATAAATAACTACCTATATTATAAGACAGAAATATGTACTATAACAGAAGAACAAGCAAATTACTGTGCTTAGACAAGCAGAGAAGGATAAAACCATTTCACACTCATCTTCAGTAGTCCCAGGATTCGAAGATAACAAGCACTGCCCTGATTTAGAAATTGCACATTTCCATGCTGTCAGCTCCATGTAAACAACATTTGAATGCATTCCATCAAAACTGACTTGAAAACTTGTCCAAAATAAAATATTCTTTGGTGAGAAGATGTAAGAAACATAAGAGGTACCACATGCTAATGGAAAGAACATAGGATTCAAAGTGAGAAGAGCTGTTTGAGAGCTAGCCCTATTTTTACAAGCTGTGTGACCTTGGGTAAGCCACTAACTTCTCTGAGCCTCAAGACCTTCATTTTCAAAGTGGGGGAAACAATTCCTACCTCATCTGTCCCATAAGCTACTACTGTAAGAATAACCATGATAATAGAAACACCTCAGAAACAGTAGAATGTTGTATTATTATTATCATTGAAAAGTGACATGAAACTTTGGAGGACATATAAATCCATTGCTGGCAAGTAACTTTGGACTGCATGTGGAGGGTTCAAATTCTGCACAAGGAATAATACCAAATTCTGAATCTGTAAATCTTTATCTAGATTTAAAAGCAAAAATACATACTCCCCGTCATCACACCTGTCTCTTCTAATGGGGTCATAGCCATGGAAAATTCACTGCATCTTAATCCCAGAGGACAATTTGCCTCATGCCAGCATGAAGGAGGCCATGGCACTGATGGTGAACTTACCTTGAATGATGAATCAAAATTTTCCTGAGTAGGACAAATCAACAAATGAATGGGAGAGGTTTGTTTGTTATGGAGAATAGAATGGTGATCAGTGGGATCATTGCTACAATGTACATATGGAAGAAAATGAGGTCTTGGAACAATTGCTAGATATGTGCTCTGTTGATTTCATGAGGAATTTTAATAAGAATTTCACACTTTGTAACCACAAGCCTTTGAGTCTGTTGATGAAAATGCTAAATGCTTCTGTAAACGTAAAATGACACCAATTTTACTTTCCTGCAACTCCTGGCAATAGCATGGGATGATTTCTTTTTCAGCAGAGTGTGTGACTACATTGGGTTTTTTACCAGATGTGTAGGGAATGGTTTCAATTACCTGGTGCCATGCCTTAATTTTTGAGCACCCCCTCGAACCTACTGGGTTTGGCAACTCCAGTAAAAGGGTGGAACCATGGAGGGGGGCTTCCAGCCATCCAAGCTATGGTTTCACCATGCTCACCATGTAGCTGGCACAGACTCACATACAATAGAATAGAAGTGCTTATACTGGGATGCAAGGCCCTGAATAGCATAAATTTTCAACAAGGAGGCCTAAGGTTAAAATAATAAACTTCAAATGATGTATGCCACATGTGACATTTTGGCTCCAGAGGTAACAACCCAAACCAAGGTCTTTTGCTTGACAATTCCAAAACAATATTACTCTCCTAGGTTTCTGATTTTGATTTTGCCTCAATTGCTCACAGATTACACTTTGGCAAACTTGGAGACAACATAGTACTGTTTAAAATGCATATGCCGGGAAGCCTGCAAGATGATCTGCACTAAATCATCCCTGAATTCTTCGTTCCTGTGGTCACTTAACCATTTCCACAAATATGGCATGGACTTTTTCTTCTGGAGGAAAATTTGAAATAATCGCTCTAAGTAAGTAGTACAGTGAACTCTCCCCCTCCCCAAATAAAACTATAGACATTTGTTCTAATATAATTGGCCATTTATCCCGGATCTCAGCAATTTATAGCTCAACTGTCTGAAACTGAAATCACAACATTTTAATAGCAAATTATAGACTTATCAGTCACAGAAAAGTCCGGAAGTGGGCTCCAAAAAGGCCAAACTTTGGTATGCATTTCATAACCTAGTTGAAAGGTCCAATAGTCTTTGCATTTCTTCATTCTGAAGTTATATTTTTAAATTTTGAAGATTTTTTTTTTTTAATTTTGAAGATTTTGAAGCACATATTTTATCTTGAAATGCTTCAGCCTTAATGTCCTCAAGTTCAGGAGTATAAAACAATCATGGAAATAACCATTATTTAGTTTTCTCTTCTATCACCTTATCTTTCTGAGGAAGGTAAGCTATTGATAACCTTCCCTTGTTACATTATAATGAGGCTAGTATGAGACCCAAGATCACAAAAGCGATTAGTAATGAAAACAATGGTGAGTATTTAGGGACTTGAAGGTGACCTTGTCTGAAAATACAGTGATGGATTTTTCCATACTTTAGTTGAACTACATAAGCATAGGTAAATTCGTAATAAAAGTACTATATAATACAATAGTAAAATATTAAAAGAGCAATGAGAAATTCAACCACACTGTTTCTAAATCACAGAGTAAATGCATGCTAGGTGGCTAAATGTGTTTTTTTTTTTCTTTAAAGCTCTTCAGAAAAACTACTTAAAGGCAAACTAATATATCAGTGGGGCACAGACAGAAGTGGAAAAATGCAAATCAAACGTAATCCAAGTATATACAGATAAAAGCTAAAGGAAGCAATGCACTCTGGGAGAAAAGCCAAAGGGAGTCAAATGACCATAAAATTTCAGAGCTGGAGAAACCTGGGAGCTTACCTATTCTACCCCAGTATTTTACAAATGAGGAAAATAAGGCTCAGAAAAGGAATTAGCCTAAACTGAGGACAAGGATAGCATCACAGTTAAGTCCTCTCCTCCTATTCAGCCAGTGCTCATTTTACTAGACACTAGGCTTTAGTCCCATTTCTGGCCAGGACACTTAATTGTCCGTGGGTGACAATGGACAAATCACAAAATCCTTCCATACTTCTGATTTCTCCTCTGTAAAAGCAGGATAATATCAACTACTCCATCGTCTTTATTAGATGATTGTACAATATTATTATATAGACAATTAGCATAATAAAGTTACATGCTCAAAAGAATGAAAAGACAAACATCAAAGTAGTTTGTTTTTTAAAGATTATTTGAAGTTACAAATGGACAGGAAATTCTCAAAGTTCAAGGCCCTAAAGAAGGCTAGAGTCAGTATATCCACCAACCAGTCATAAAACAAAGATGTTTTATCTTCTTTCAAATGCTTTTCCAAAGTTATCCAAGTCAAAATGATCATGGAGGAGAAAAGAAAATCATGATATCTGAATTAATAGGCATTAGACACTTGAAATATGGAACTGCAATAAATGAGCAAATTTAAATTTAGGAATTTTCCTTTTGTGTTCTCCTCATAGTTATTCATGATACAGGTAAAACTATTTGCAAGCAAAGATAAACATTCTACACTGATGCCAGCAAACATTCTTTGTAGCAAAAACTTACTAATGAACATCTTCTCTCCAGTGGGTCCCTACTACCTACCAAGAAGAAAAACAAACTAATTACTTTTCTTGGATTTTTTTCAATTTTTATATTATCTCGTATATTAAGCAAAAAGATGACTGAGGGGCTTCCCTGGTGGCGCAGTGGTTGAGAGTCCGCCTGCCGATGCAGGGGACATGGGTTCCTGCCCCGGTCCAGGAAGATCCCACATGCCGCGGAGCAGCTGGGCCCGTGAGCCATGGCCGCTGAGCCTGCGCGTCCGGAGTCTGTGCTCCGCAACGGGAGAGGCCACAACAGTGAGAGGCCCACATACCACAAAAAAAAAAAAAAAAAAAAAAAAAAGATGACTGAAAGCCTCTGGGCCCTTTAAATCATATTTTATTGCATTTCCCTTCACCTAGTCATATTATGGGAAGAAAGAGCCCGTTCTTGTTGATACTTCTTTATGAAAGATACCAACATGTGATTACTTCTCACCCAAATTATATGAAGAAATTGGCATAGAAATATATTATTAGCTTATTTCATTATAATTAATGTGCTTATGATGACTAAAGAAAATAAGGGTTCTTGTATGCCTGTGTCTTGAAGGTTCTTGCTCATAGGAAAACCCTGTCCTTTTCTAATACATTCAAGTCTTTCTAGCTTAAGAGCATGGAAATAAGCACAGATTCCAATTACAACAAATATAACTAATATAAACAACCAGTAAGTTGTTTTATTTTTCTTTTTTTTTAATTTATTTATTTATTTTTGGCTGCGTTGGGTCTTCGTTGCTGTGCACGGGCCTTCTCTAGTTGCAGCCAGTGGGGGCTACTTTTCATGGCAGTACGCGAGCTTCTCGTTGCGGTGGCTTCTCTTGTTGTAGAGCACAGGCTCTAGGCGCCCGGGCTTCAGTAGCTGTGGCACATGGGCTCAGTAGGTGTGGCTCACAAGCTCTAGAGCACAGGCTCAGTAGTTGTGGTGCACGGGTTTAGTTGCTCCGCAGCATGTGGGATCTTCCTGGACCAGGGCTCAAACCCGTGTACCCTACATTTGGCAGATGGATTCTTAACCACTGTGCCATCAGGGAAGTCCCAATAAGTTGTTTTAAATAAAGGTTTATTAGAAAAAGTTCAGAGACTTTCCTGGTGGTCCAGTGGTTAAGACTCCATGCTCCCAATGCAGGGGGCCCCAGTTCAATCCCTGGTCAGGGAACTAGATCCCTCATGTCACAACTAAAAGATCCCACACGCTGCAACAAAGATGCCACATGCTGCAACTAAGACCTGGAGCAGCCAAATAAATAAATAATTTTTTAAAAAATGAAAAGAGTTCAGAAATGAACCCATCACATAGGCCACCATGTTATCACCTGTATGATCTGGAATCTTAAATATATTAAGCACACAGCTACATGTACTCCTTCAGTTACTGATGAGTTAATTTTGTTCTGTTCTCTGATGACAGACCGATTCTCTGATCCATACTACCAGCTGTCCTGCTCAGACACTTAGTCATAAGAGAAACCTGGCAAGAGCGTATGGTGTAAAAGCAAATCCCTCACCACTACAGTACTGAGGTGGGATTCTTCAAGGCAGAGACCCTATGGTAAAGTAATGAGGACTAAAAATGGAAAAGGACTTCCACTTCTGGCCACAACAGAGAAACTTTTCCTCTTAAAATTATTAAACTTGACAAGACATATGAAACAATTGTTTTCAGATGTTGGACAACAAGCAAAATCTGATCCCTGAAAGAAGGGAAATGAACAAGGTGAGCCTGGAAGTACTTTACAGATCTCAGTGTGGGGTGGGAGGAAACAGATCAGAATTCAGGGCCACTGAGGCAGCTGGAATTCATGGGGCATGGTACTAGAGAGAAAGGGGCTGTGTAATTTGTTTATACAAATACACAATTCCAAGTTGAGAAAAGTGCTATAAAAGGATAATAGGAGTTCCAGAATTCTGCACAGGGGCCCCCTTGAGACTTTGGCTGAATACTAGGCAACAGATGCACAGAACAAGACTCCACAAATCCAGGGAAAGAACAACTGTACGGAGCTATGGGCCAAACAACTACCACAGTTTCCCCAAGATCTGGAAATGTTCAAGTTTCAATCTGCCAAAGTAGAGAGACCTCACTGAACACTCTGAGCATTTGACAGAACCTAGAAACACCATGCCTTAGTAAGACTACTCTAGTGCTGGTAAAGGCACTCTATATCTGCCCTAGCAAAGCTGAAAATCAAAGCTGAAAAATCTCAAAAGATCAAACTAATGGCTGTTTTGCCAACCATACCATGTAAACCCCTTAGTAATACAAGGTGTTAACTATGCTGCTTGTCATTAAATCATGGCCAGTGTGTGTTTATGCTGCATTAGATCAGACAATCTTACTCCAGATCTACAGACAAAATCCTAAGTGATTAGGAAGTGAACTAGATGGAAACTATATGTGGACTCTGTTCTTTCTTACCTGGTATTTTTCAGTACCAAGGCAGAAGCCATGGTTTACAAATTCAGCAGTCTTACAAGGAGATCCCTTGAAACTTATCTCAGTATTTTCAAAAATCCCACACTCATCAATGGCATCAAACTCCTTTATCCTAAAAATACTAACTCACACTCACATTTACAAGTGTTTGTTGGTGTCAGGCAATGTGCTGAGCTCATTACATGCATCATCTCATCTTCACAATCCTATGAGATGGGATTAATATTACTCTTATTTACAGATGAGAAAAGAGAGGCTTGGAGTGGTTTGGTATAATGTACTAAATGTGACAGGTGGTAAGGGATGGAGGAGGGTCTCTAACCCACAGCTGTAGGATTCCAAAGCCAGGCACTTAAACACTCAAGTGATTCCCTATGTTGAAAGTGAACATATGGATTCTACTCTCAGAATTCTCACACAAAAATTTCCACAAGAACATAGCAATCAGGTAAGTAAATAAAAGCCAGACTTTCCCTTATGCCTCATGCCTGATTTCTTCCTATCCCAGGCAGCTAGGGCAAACTAAATTGTATGGCTTTTGTTTTGATCTGGGCATGGGTCAAGGGGTGTGGTAGCATTTTTAAATTTTAAATTATGGGGTCTGAATAACTTTTTCTCTGTTGTGGTATTTTTATCAAAAACGGCAATTTCCAAAGGAGGCCAAATTTCTTGATATAGTCTACTCTAAACTCTCGTCTATAATTTTCACTCTGAACATAACTTTCCCTATTGGTTCAGCTAATCATTTAAAGATGCTATAGACATTCTTAAATATTTAGACTTTCATGAAAGACCTGGCTGCTACAAAAACTCACAGAATAAACCTAGACAAGTCAGTGAATCTTCCTGGGTCACAGTTTCCCTGTCTACAACGTGAGGATCTTGAAATACATTGGCATTTGCCAAATTACATATCACAGAATACCTGTCCTAAGAGATGCTCCCCCCTCAGACCAGGTCAAATAAATAGGAGAAAAACTACAAACAGTTGCTCCCATGTAGAGACTCATGACCCATTAGCAATGGATACTCTGCTTGCAAATTAAAGCCTCAGGAAAGTTCAGCAGTAAAGAAATCTGTTTAACTGTGTTTAATTTTGAATTTCCCACAGCTATTTGACTCTAAAACCATTTCCATGAAAAAATGTCTACAAACATCCCATAGAAGTAATATCCACTTATTTACTCAAAAAACTATTTACTAAGCATCTACTATATGCCAGACAGTACATTGGGTACTGGGAATACAAAAATAAACATCGTTCCTGTTTCCCTCAGAGACTAGAGTTTAGTTGAGAAGATAGACAATAAATAAGCAAGAAGTAAACAAACATATGATTTCATGTGAAGAAAAGTACTATGAAGGAAATAGTTTTTTAAATATAAAATAATGAAAATAAATAAATAAATAAATATAAAATAATGACAAGTTGGGAGTTTTTAGATGGGATAGTGAGAAAAAGTCACTTTGGCCTCTCTAATATCATTAAATATTATTAGTATCATTTAAGATGATATTTGAAGGATGAGAATGAGACTGCATGTGAAGAGCAGAGGAAGGCATTCCAGGCAACATATGAGCATCTGTGAAAACCCCAGGGTGTGAAAATGCTTAACGAGTTCAGAGAATTGAAAAGCCAGTAAGGCGGAAGAGGAGGAGTGACTTCAGGAGGGACTGGAGAAACTGGTAGGGGCCAGGTCATGCAGGGCTGCTGGGCCACAGAAAAGAGCTTGGGTTTCATTCTAAGCACAATGGAAAGGAGTTTAAACTAGGAAGTCACCCGACAACATTTAGTTTTTTTCAAAGGTCACTCTAGGGTCTTCCCTGGTGGCACAGTGGTTGAGAGTCCGCCTGCCGATGCAGGGGCTACGGGTTTGTGGCCTGGTCCGGGAAGATCCCACACACGGTGGAGCGGCTGGGCCCGTGAGCTATGGCCGCTGAGCCTGCGCGTCTGGAGCCTGTGCTCCGCCATGGGAGAGGCCACAACAGTGAGAGGCCCGCGTACCGCAAAATTAAAAAAAAAGGAAAAGTTAAAAAAGGCAACCTTCATCTTCTCAATATTTTTAGGACAGCAGTCCTAAAAGTATCCCTCAGCCAGTAGATTGCTCCCAGGAGAGATGATTAGGAAACTAGTTATGAGGTAGAAAAGGGCAACCCAAGAAGGATTGCAAGTCAGTTTGATAATAACTCCTAAACATTATGGCAGGGAAAAAAAGGATTAAGACAAGTTATTTTAAAATATTTTTAATTCAAAATTAATTTACTGAAAATCAAGACTCAGCAGAATTAGAACAAAAATATAAGAAGAAAAGAACAACATATTTTTGTAAAACATACTAGTCAGTTCTCAGCAATAACAGTGAAAAATATAATAAGCAATTGCTAACAGGTATTCCTAAAAATAGAATGCTTCCAAATTTTGCATCTTGTATGTTATCCTCCACATTGATTCTTTTAAGTAGAAATAAGGGTAAGGACAACTTTCCTGGTCTTCTCAAGAAGCATCTGTGACTATGATCATAGTCTTCCTTTTTTCCTTTCTCTTTCCATTTCTTTAACTTTAGGCTTACTTGAGTGCTGCTTTATTACACTAAAAGCCTTTAGAATTTCAATTTTGAAAAATAAATATAAGTACACAAATCTAATAATAATATACCAATATTGGTTCATTAGTTACAACAAATGTATCATACTAATGTAAGATGCTAATAATCATGCAAACTGGGTGTGGGGTATATGGAAACTTTGTTTAGTATCTTCATAATTTTTCTGTAAATATAAAATTGTTTTTAAAATAATGTTTATATTAAAAAAACACAAATCCCAAAATACATTTTGGGATTGAAAAATGAAATGGAAATGAAAAAAAAGTAGACAAAACAGAATGACTCTCTGATTTTGTTTCCTTATATTGGCAAAGACTCTTCATTGCTTTGAAATAGGTACCCAGGCTGGGACTTGATAGCACAGAGAATTCTGCTCTGGGACTTCACCTGCAGCAGGACCCTCAGTGGACAGAGTACAGACTCAGCTTCAAATATTTGAAAACACACCCTCTGTTAAAAAAAAATCAATTTAATTCCTCATTCCCTAAGCCAGCAATCTGGAATAATACCCTAGGGAAAGCTTCCTAGAAAAATACCCAAGGGATAGTAAAAACTATATGCACAGAGCTGTTGCTCCCTGTGTTATTTACAGCATTGGAAAAATTAGAATCAACTAAGTGTTCAGCAATAGGAGCATGATTAATTGTCTTATGAACAACCTACATACTGAAATATTACATAGCCATTAAATGATGATTATGAGGATTATGTTACCTGAGGGAAAGAGTTTACAATATACTTATTACATAAGATAGATTTTTTTAAATCAAAACACAAAAATGTAGGTAGTATTGAGATAGGCTGGGCCCTGGGACCTGGGACCATTTGCTGCAGTTCTTGCACCTGGACACACATCTCCTCAAGCAACAGAATACAAAGAAATGACAAGGGACTAAAAATAACTGCATGCACAGTTGGGGCAAATTATGAACAATAAGATATAAAAAGGCCAAAAACGAACTGCCACTTTTGAGATGCTGGGAGCAAAAGCAGGTACCGTGATCCCTGCACACAGCACCACCAAAGGGGTGGGCAGACCACCTAAGCCACCCCTCCACCCCGACCCATGGATCTGCCCCTACCCTCACCCCATTTAAAGAACCAGCTTGCCCCTACCTCAGGGAGCAAGCAAGAGAATCTGCTTCTTGTTTTCATTCCCTCATGCTACAGCACAAGCCTTAATAGAGCCTTGCCTGAATTCTTCAGCTGGCCTCTTATCAATTTCTATTGATTAAAGAGTACAAGAATCTGGGTTGGTATTAGTATGTAAATGTAACTTTTGTTTATCACCACCCAAAGTGTCCCGATTATTAATCTTATAAATATATTCCCCTCCTTCAGGATGTCTCTCATTTACAAATATCTACTACACACCAGGCTGTGTTATTTTCTCCACGTACCATATTTTGAAAGCAGAATCCTGACACAGAATTATAGTAAATGCTTTGAATAACAGACAGCCAACCTGACCCACATCAGATATGTGAGTCATCTGGCAGGCAAACTGGTTGGTGAAGCAAGCAGGTCCTCCGCCCCCAGAGCAACATGTGCTTCTTTTCCCGAGTCATGCTGTGGGTCTAAGGGGACAGTCTTTATTCAATCATACATTCAGCAAACATTTACTGAATATCTACCAGGTGCCAGATACTCTGCAAAATGCTGGTGATCTAATGGTAAGCAAAATGGACATGACTTTTGCCTCTATGGAATTTACAGTCTAGTGTGAAACATAAATAATCCCACCAATATGTATAGTAGAAAATTGTGTACCTACTATGAAAGAAAATACAGAGGACTATGCAAGAATATTATTAGAGGACTTAATTTATAGGGAGACCTATTTTTGCTCAAGGATATAGCACATATTAAGCACTATCTTTGTAGGCTTTTTGTTAACATGAAAATACTGGGGACAATGTGAGCCTTAAATGTCCATTCATCTCATTCACAATGATTTACAATAAAATCTTGCTCTAAATTTTCCAAGTATAGAACCATGCACTTTCCTAACGTCTCAGCTTTCCTATAAGTCCACTAAATGCTCCAAATTCTCATCAGAAACATTCTCATCTCACTTTTTCAAGAGCTGACCTCACATTTAATCTTGGAAAAGATTTCACTGCCCACTACAGCCCTAAAATTTTTTCTTTTTTTTACTCTAAACAAACACACACACAAAAAAAAGAAAAATACAAATTAAGAAAAGGAGAAAGGTATAACAGCTGCAAAAAATGCTAGGTATGCAGAATACTTATAGCTGGTCGACCTAGCATCTATACTCTCCCTTTATGTGGAATGACCCTAAAATTCATCTGGGGATCTACCCCTTCCCCACTCTCAGCCTGGTGTGCTGAATGGGACAGTCTTCCCAGCTCCATGGGTGAAATATACAACTCGACCCAAAGTCAACCTGGCCATTGTTCATGGCCAAGTATGTGACATAAGCCAGTCTAGTAGAAGCACATCTTAGGCCTTGTACTAAGAGTGGGATAAAGACCCTTGCTCTATTGCACTGGTTTTGAAGCTAGAAGGGGATTTACCCAGGAACTTCTGACATCCATCTTGTAATTACAAAGAGAGAGCCGATCTGAGAATACACTGAACACACAAAAAACTACCCTGAGAAATGGAGAAAGGAGAAATAGTCCCTAGTAACACTTTAAGCCCCAGACTCTAGGCCAGTTTTCCCTTGCACACCCCATATCTGGTCCATAGCAAATATTCTCAGTATTCTTTGCCCAACGTACAATGGAAAGAGAGGTCAACCAACACAGCCACCTCTCCTTTATTCCGTACCTAAAAGCTAGTCTCTGCCTTTTAGATTTTCCATGTAATCACCCTACACTAGTCCACTATGTTCCCTTAACCACAGGGGACACATATCAAGTTCTTCATGCCATCTGTTAAATCTCCTCTCTCCTGATCTGAGATGAGGAAGAAAGCACACTCCCAACCTGCCTCCTTGGAGATGGGACTCACCACAATGCTCTCCAAAGAAACCCTGAAACAATTTCTACTCTCTCAACTTTTTCATGATCTTTATGTGGGCGAGAGATTTAAGAATCATGTAACCAGTTCTCATTTTACTCCTTTGGAAATCCTGCATAGGAATCACCTCCTCCTTTAGAGCACAGCATTAATTATATCTTTGGATCTTGGCTGAAACATCCATTTTAATATTGTTACACGTGAACATTACCCATCCATCACATATTTTGCAAGGGAAAAAAGTTGAAAACTGCTTCAATGTTTTCACATTTCCTGCAGAGCCAAAAATGAGAAGACTGGCCCAGAGATAATCATCAACAAGAACCAAGTTCATAAAAACTGAAATGAAATGAAATAAAATAAAATAAACCAAGCTCATATTTTCAGTATTCAGGTAACATCGAAGGGTTTAGAGGAAAGCAATCAAGATGATTAAAGAGTATAAAAATTAAAGATAAAGGAATTATGATCTCCTGAAACTAAATACCTAACTGTAATAATAACATACAAGAATGTCTACACTCCAGAGGAGTGTGTCAGGCTAGTTCATCTAAACTCATAACAACTTTAACTTGGCTATAACAGCACAAATGAACATAAATCCTGGCAGAAAGAATTATTAAAAATTTTAATGGGTTATGAATGGAGGTCATGGGTACTTCTTTGAAGTTTTGTTTTTTTTTTTTTCTTTGCGGTATGCGGGCCTCTCACTGTTGTGGCCTCTCCCGTTGCGGAGCACAGGCTCTGGACACACAGGCTCAGCGGCCATGGCTCACAGGCCCAGCTGCTCCGCGGCATGTGGGATCCTCCCGGACAGGGGCACAAACCCGCGTCCCCTGCATCGGCAGGTGGACCCCCAACCACTGCACCACCAGGGAAGCCCCTGAAGTTATTTTTTAAAATAGAAAACCCTCTCTTTAAAATACCTTAGCAGGAGGGAAGACAGCAGAAGCAAGAAGAACTACAATCCTGCAGCCTGTGGAACAAAAAACACATTCACAGAAAGATAGATAAGATGAAAAAGAGGGCTATGTACCAGATGAAGGAACAGGTTAACAGCCTAGGAAAACAACTAAATGAAGTGGAGATAGGAAACCTACCAGAAAAAGAATTCAGAATAATGATAGTGAAGATGATTCAGGACCTCGGAAAAACAATGCAGAAAAAGATCAAGGAGATGCAAGAAATGTTTAACAAAGACCTAGAAGAATTAAAGAACAAACAAACAGAGATGAACAATACAATAACTGAAACGAAAAATACACTAGAAGGAATCAATAGCAGAATAACTGACGCAGAAGAATGGATAAATGACCCAGAAGACAGAATGGTGGAATTCACTGCTACAGAACAGAATAAAGAAAAAAGAATGAAAAGAAATGAAGACAGGGGCTTCCCTGGTGGTGCAGTGGTTGAGAGTCTGCCTGCCAATGCTGGGGACACGGGTTCGTGCTCTGGTCCGGGAAGATCCCACATTCTGTGGAGCGGCTGTGCCTGTGAGCCATGGCCGCTGAGCCTGCACGTCCGGAGCCTGTTGCTCCGCAATGGGAGAGGCCACAACAGTGAGAGGCCCGCGTATAGCACAAAAAAAAAAAAAAGAAAAGAAAAGAAATGAAGACAGCCTGAGAGATCTCTGGGAAAACATTAAATGCAACAACATTCACATTATAGGGGTCCCAGAAGGAGAAGAGAGAGAGAAAGGACCCAAGAAAATATCTGAAGAGATTATAGTCGAAAATTTCCCTAACATGGGAAAGGAAATAGCCACCCAAGTTCAGGAAGCGCAGAGAGTCCCATACAGGATAAACACAAGGAGAAACATGCCAAGACACATAGTAATCAAGTTGGCAAAAATTAAAGACAAAGAAAAATTATTGAAAGCAGCAAAGGAAAAACAACAAGTAACATACAAGGGAACTCCCATAAGGTTAAGAGCTGATTTCACAGCAGAAACTCTACAAGCCAGAGGGAGTGGCATGATATACTTAAAGTGATGAAAGGGAAGAACCTACAAACAAGATTACTCTACCCGGCAAGGATTTCATTCAGATTCGATGGAGAACTCAAAAGCTTTATAGACAAGCAAAAGCTAAGAGAATTCAGCACCACCAAACCAGCTCTACAACAAATGTTAAAGGAACTTCTCTACGCAGGAAACACAAGAGAAGGAAAAGACCTACAATAACAAAACCAAAACAATTAAGAAAATGGTCATAGGAACATACATATCAATAATTACTTAAACGTGAGTTAATTAAATGCTCCAACCAAAAGACACAGGCTAGCTGTATGGATACAAAAACAAGACCCATATATATGCTATCTACAAGAGACCCACTTCAGACCTAGGGACACATACAGTATGAAAGTGAGGGGATGGAAAAAGATATTCCATGGAAATCTAAAGAAGGATGGAATAGCAATACTCATATCAGATAAAATAGACTTTGAAATAAAGAATGTTACAAGAGACAAGGAACGACACTACACAGTGATCAAGGGATCAATCCAAGAAGAAGATATAAGAATTATAAATATATATGCACCCAACATAGGAGCAACTCAATACATAAGGCAACTGCTAACAGCTATAAAAGAGGAAATCGACAGTAACACAATAATAGTGGGGGACTTTAACACCTCACTTACCCAATGGACAGATCATCCAAAATGAAAATAAATAAGGAAACAGAAGCTTTAAATGGCACAATAGACCAGATAGATTTAATTGATACGTATAGGATATTCCATCCAAAAACAGTAGATTACACTTTCTTCTCAAGTGTGTTCTCTATCCTGGAACATTCTCCAGGATAGATCACATCTTGGGTCACAAATCAAGCCTCAGTAAATTTAGGAAAATTGAAATAGTATCAAGTATCTTTTCCAACCAAAATGCTATGAGATTAGATATCAATTACAGGAAAAAATCTGTAAAAAATACAAACACATGGAGCCTAAACAACACACTACTTAATAACCGAGAGATCACTGAAGAAATCAAAGGGCAAATCAAAAAATACCTAGAGACAAATGACAATGAAAACACAACGATCCAAAACCTATGGTATGCAGCACAAGCAGTTCTAAGAGGAAAGTTTATAGCTATACAAGCCTACCTCAAGAAACAAGAAAAATCTCATATAAATAATCTAACCTTAAACCTAAAGGAACTAGAGAAAGAAGAACAAACAAAACCCAAAGTTAGCAGAAGGAAAGAAATCATAAAGATCAAAGCAGAAATAAATGAAATAGAAACAAAGAAAACAAAAGCACAGATCAATAAAACTAAAACCTGGTTCTTTGAGAAGATAAACAAGATTGATAAAGCATTACCCAGACTCATCAAGAAAAAGAGGGAGAGGACTCAAATCAATAAAATTAGAAATGAAAAAGGAGAAGTTACAACAGACACCACAGAAATTCAAAGCATCCTAGGAGACGACTCCAAGCAACACTATGCCAATAAAATGGACAACCTGGAAGAAATGGAAAAATTCTTAGAAAGGTATAACCTTCCAAGACTGAACTAGGAAGAAATAGAAAATATGAACAGACCAATCACAAGTAATGAAATTGAAACTGTGATAAAAAGTCTTCCAACAAACAAAAGTCCATGACCAGATGGCTTCACTGGTGAATTCTATAAAACATTTAGAGAAGAGCTGTCACCCATCCTTCTCAAACTCTTCCAAAAAATTGCAGAGGGAGGAACACTCCCAACCTCACTCTATGAGGCCACCATCACCCTGATACCAAAACAAGAAAAAGATAATACAGAAGAAAAAAATTACAGACCAATATCACTGATGAATATAGATGCAAAAATCCTCACCAGAATACTAGCAAACAGAATCCAAAACACATTAAAAAGATCACACACAGAGCTTCCCTGGTGGCGCAGTGGTTGAGAGTCCGCCTGCCAATGCAGGGAACATGGGTTCGTGCCCTGGTATGGGAGGATCCCACATGCCATGGAGCGGCTAGGCCCGTGACACACGGCTGCTGAGCCTGCGTGTCCGGAGCCTGTGCTCCGCAACGGGAGAGGCAACAACACTGAGAGGCCCGCGTACTGCAAAAAAATAAAAAAATAAAGATCATACACAAATGATCAAGTGAGATTTATCCCAGAGATGCAAGGATAATTCAACATATGCAAATCAATCAATGTGATACACCATTGAAACAAATTAAAGAATAAAAACAACATGATCATCTCAACAGATGCAGAAAAAGCTTTTGACAAAATTCAACATCCATTTATGATAAAAACTCTCCAGAAAGTGGGCATAGAGGGAACCTACCTCAACATAATAAAGGTTATATATGACAAACCCACAGCAAACATCATTCTCAATGGTGAAAAACTGAAAGCATTTTCTCTAAGATCAGGAACAAGACAAGGATGTCCACTCGTGCCACTATTATTCAACATAGTTTTGCCATGGCAATCAGAGAAGAAAAAGAAATAAAAGGAACACAAACTGGAAAAGAAGAAGTAAAACTGTCACTGTTTGTAGGTGACATGATACTATACATAGAGAATCCTAAAGATGCCACCAGAAAACTACTATAGCGAATCAATGAATTCGGTAAAGTTGCAGGATACAAAATTAATGCTCAGAAATCTCTTGCATTCCTATACACTAATGATGAAATATCTGAAAGAGAAATTAAGGAAACACTACCATTTACCATTGCAACAAAAAGAATAAAATACCTAGGAATAAACCTACCTAGGGAGACAAAAGACCTGTATGCAGAAAACTATAAGACACTGTTGAAAGAAAGTAAAAATGATACAATCAGATGGAGAGATATACCATGTTCTTGGACTGGAAGAATCAATATTGTGAAAATGACTATACTACCCAAAGCAATCTACAGATTCAAAGCAATCCCTACCAAATTACCAATGGCATTTTTTTACAGAACTAGAACAAATCATCTTAAAATTTGTATGGAGACACAGAGGACCCCTAATAGCCAAAGCAGTCTTCAGGGGAAAATATGGAGCTGGAGGAATCAGACTCCCTGACTTCAGACTATACTAAAAAGCTACGGTAATCAAGACAGTATGGTACTGGCACAAAAACAGAGATATAGATCAATGGAACAGGATAGAAAGTATAGAGGTAAACCCACACAGCTATGGTCAACTCATCTATGACAAAGGAGGCAAGGATATACAATGGAGAAAAGACAGTCTCTTCAGTAAGTGGTGCTGGGAAATTTGGACAGCTACATGTAAAAGAATGAAATTAGAACACTCCCTAACACCATACACAAAAATGAACTCAAATGGATTAGAGACCTAAATGTAAGACTGGACACCATAAAACTCTTAGAGGAAAACATAGGCAGAACTCTCTTTAACATAAATCACAGCAAGATCTTTTTTGATCCACCTCCTAGAGTAATGGGAATAAAAACAAAAATAAACAAATGGGACCTAATGAAACTTAAAAGCTTTTGCACAGCAAAGGAAACTACAAACAAGACAAAAAGACAACCCTCAGAATGGGAGAAAATATTTGCAAACGAATCAACAGACAAAGGATTAATTTCCAAAATATATAAACAGCCCATGCAGCTCAATATTAAAAAAAACAAACAACCCAATCCGAAAATGTGCAGAAGATCTAAATAGACATTTCTCCAAAGAAAACATACAGGTGGCCGAGAAGTATATGAAAAGCTGCTCAAAATCACTAATTATTAGAGAAATGCAATTCAAAACTACAATGAGGGGCTTTCCTGGTGGCGCAGTGGTTGAGAGTCTGCCTGCCGATGCAGGGGATACAGGTTCGTGCCCAGGTCCAGGAAGATGCCACATGCCATGGAGCGGCTGGGCCCATGAGCCATGGCTGCTGAGCCTGTGTGTCTGGAGCCTGTGCTCTGCAACGGGAGAGGCCACAACAGTGAGAGGCCCACGTACCGCAAAAAAAAAAAACTACAATGAGGTATCACCTCACAGCAGTTAGAATGGGCATCATCAGACAATCTACAAACAACAAATGCTGGAGAGGGTGTGGAGAAAAGGGAACCCTCTTGCACTGTTGGTGGGAATGTAAATTGATACAGCCACTATGGAGAACAGTATGGAGGTTCCTTACAAAACTAAAAATAGAATTACCATATGATCCAGCAATCCAACTACTGGGCATATACCCAGAGAAAACCATACTTCAAAAAGACACATGCACCCCAATGTTCATTGCAGTAGTATTTACAATAGCCAGGTCATGAAAGCAACCTAAATGCCCATCGACACATGAATGGATAAAGAAGATGTGGTACATATATATATCGGAATATTACTCAGCCATAAAAAGGAACGAAATTGGGTCATTTGTAGAGACTGTTATACAGAGTGAAGTAAATCAGAAATAAAAAAACAAATATTGCATATTAACGCATATATGTGGAACCTAGAAAAATGGTACAGATGAACCGGTTTGCAGGTCAGTAATTGAGAAACACATATGGACACCAAGGTGGGAAAGTTGGGGGAAGGGGGGCGGGGGCGGGGTGGTGTGATGAATTGGGAGATTGGGATTGACATGTATACACTGATGTGTATAAAATAGATGACTAATAAGAACCTGCTATATAAAAAAATAAATAAAATAAAATTCAGAAAATAAAAATGAAATAAAATAGCTTAGCAGAAGTCTTGCTCTAAAACAGGGTGTGATCTCTTTAATGTACTGTGAAGCTTTTGCATGTATGGCCATTGCTGATTCTCCTACTCTAGTTTCTTCAGGTCTCTTATTGGTGCCCTTTGCTCTAATTCCTTTTCTTTTATCTTAGGTATCTCCTGTTTCTCAACATCCTGCTCAAGGCAGTTTCTGGTTAGCTTCTGACATTGTCTCAATTTATAACAAGAAGTGAAAACAAATTCTCCATCCATAAGTGAAACATAGCACTATGCCTGATACGTGGTTTTGAAAGGCTTTGACATGTTTGCTCATCTATGTCACCACAGAATCTCCCTCTACAGTCTGAACTTGGTTTTAATATCTTGTAGAATTCTGTAGTTGGAGAGAAGACATAAAAGGTTTTGAGATTTTGCTAGTTTCTGGAAGGTTTTTATTGGCTGCAAGTTATGACTGAAATTATTTACTCGCTCTTGAGTTTAATATGTAAAAGAGACTTCTAGTCCCCTCCACCAGGAAGCCTACAGAACCCACTGAACCAACCTTACGCACTGGGGGAAGACACCAAAAACAACGGGAACTGTGAACATGCAGCTGTGAAAAGGAGACCCCAAACACAGTAAGTTAAGCAAAATGAGAAGACAGAGAAACACACAGCAGATGAAGGAGCAAGGAAAAAACCAACCAGACCAAACAAATGAAGAGGAAATAGGCAGTCTACCTGAAAAAAACGTCAGAGTAATGATAGTACAGATGATCCCAAATCTTAGAAATACAATGGAGAAAATACAAGAAACGTTTAACAAGGACCTAGAAGAAATAAAGAGCAAACAAACAGTGATGAACAACGCAATAAATGAAATTTAAAATTCTCCAGAAGCAATCAATAACAGAATAACTGAGGCAGAAGAATGGATAAGTGGTCTGGAAAATAAAAAGTGGAAATAACTACTGCAGAGCAGAAAAAGGAAAAAAGAATGAGAAGAATTGAGGAAAGTCTCAGAGATCTCTGGGACAACATTAAACATACAAACATTCGAATTATAGGGGTCCCAGAAGAAAAAGAGAAAAAGAAAGGGACTGAGAAAATATTTGAAGAGATTACAGTTGAAAATTTCCCTAACATGGGAAAGGAAATAGTCAATCAAGTCCAGGAAGTGCAAAGAGTCCCATACAGGACAAATCCAAGGAGAAACACACCAAGACACATATTAATCAAAGTATCAAAAATTAAATACAAAGAAAAAATATTAAAAGCAGCAAGGGAAAAACAACAAATAACATACAAGGGAATCCCCATAAGGTTAACAGCTGATTTTCCAGCAGAAACCTTGCAAGCCAGAAGGGAGTGGCAAGACACATTTAAAGTGATGAAAGGGAAAAACCTACAACCAACATTACTCTACCCAGCGAGGATCTCATTCACATTTGACAGAGAAATTAAAACTTTTACAGAAAAGCAAAATCTAAGAGAATTCAACACCACCAAACCATTACAACAAATGCTACAGGAACTTCTCTAGGCAGGAAACACAAGAGAAAGAAAAGACCTACAATAACAAAACCAAAACAATTAAGAAAATGGTAATAGGAACATACATATCAATAATTACCTTAAATGTAAATGGGTTAAATGCTCCAACCAAAAGACATAGACTGGCTGAATGGATACAAAAACAAGACCCATATAATATGCTGTCTATAAGAGACCCACTTCAGACCTAGGGACACATACAGACTGAAAGAGAGGGGATGGAAAAAGATATTCCATGCAAACAGAAATCAAAAGGAAGCTGGTGTAGCAATTCTCAGATCAGACAAAATAGACTTAAAATAAAGACTGCTACAAGAGACAAAGAAGGACACTATATAATGATCAAGGGATCAATCCCAGAAGAAGATATAACAATTGTAAATATATATGCACCCAACATAGGAGCACCTCAATACATAAGGCAAATGTTAACAGTTATAAAAGAGGAAATCGACAATAACACAATAATAGTGGGGGACTTTAACACCCCACTTCCACCAACGGACAGATCATCCAAAATGAAAATAAATAAGGAAACGCAAGCTTTAAATGATACATTAAACAAGATGGACGTCATTGATATTTATAGGACACTCCATCCAAAAACAACAGAATACACATTCTTCTCAAGGGCTCATGGAACATTCTCCAGGATAGATCATATCTTGGGTCACAAATCAAGCCTTGGTAAATTTAAGAAAACTGAAATAGTATCAAGTATCTTTTCCGACCACAATGCTATGAGACTAGATATCAATTACAGGAAAAAATCTGTAAAAAATACAAACACATGGAGCCTAAACAACACACTACTTAATAACCGAGAGATCACTGAAGAAATCAAAGAGGAAATCAAAAAATACCTAGAGACAAATGACAATGAAAACACAATGACCCAAAACCTATGGGATCCAGCAAAAGCAGTTCTAAGAGAGAAATTTATAGCAATACAATCCTAACTCAAGAAATAAGAAATATCTCAAATAAACAACCTAACCTTACACCTAAAGCAATTAGAGAAAGAAGAACAAAGAAACACCAAAGTTAGCAGAAGGAAAGAAATCATAAATATCAGATCAGAAATAAATGAAAAAATAGCAAAGATCAATAAAACCAAAAGCTGGTTCTTTGAGAAGATAAACAAGATTGATAAACCATTAGCCAGACTCATCAAGAAAAAAAAGGAGAGCTTTACCCAGCAATCCCACTACTGGGCATATACCCTGAGAAAACCATAATTCAAAAAGAGTCATGTACCACAATGTTCATTGCAGCTCTATTTACAATAGCCAGGACATGGAGCAACCTAAGTGCCCATCGACAGATGAATGGATAAAGAAGATGTGGCACATATATACAATGGAATATTACTCAGCCATAAAAAGAAACGAAATTGAGTTATTTGTAGTGAGGTGGATGGACCTAGAGACTGTCATACAGAGTGAAGTAAGTCAGAAAGAGAAAAATAAATACTGTATGCTAACATATATATATGGAATCTAAAAAAAAAAAAAAAAGGTTCTCAGGAACCTAGGGGCAAGACAGGAATAAAGACGCAGATGTAGAGAATGGACTTGAGGACATGGGGAGGAGGAAGGGTAAGCTGGGGCGAAGTGAGAGAGTGGCATGGACTTATATACACTACCAAATGTAAAATAGATAGCTAGTGGGAAGCAGCCACATAGCACAGGGAGATAAGCTCGGTGTTTTGTGACCACCTAGAGGGGTGGGATAGGGAGGGTGGGAGGGAGACGCAAGAGGGAGGAGATATGGGGATATATGTATATGTATAGCTAACTCACTTTGTTATAAAGCAGAAACTAACACACTATTGTAAAGCAATTATACTCCAATAAAGACGTTAAAAAAAAAAAAGAGACTTCTAAATAGGCTGCCTTAGGCTTTTCAGTGCTATCTAGAACTATGATGTAAAAACTGTATAACAGTGTGGGAGAGAAAAGATAAGTTTAGAGGAAAATACCTCAAGTAACCCAAAGAATTTTTTAATAAATGCTTTTCTATCATACATATTCTCCCCCTGACCTTCAACCTTAATATCTATTATCCCTGCATATGGTGTTTCCAAGAGTGGGTAAAGAATTCTGGCATCCATGTGTATGTATGTGTGTATATGTGTACATATGCGTGTAACATTTGCATATATACATAACATACATAAGAGTTGGTGGCACATAAGATATATCTCATCTCCTCCGAGCCCCAATGAAGATGAAAAATATATTTTCGAGAAGAAAACTGATATTTGCATATAGACAGATAGGGATACATCCAACTCTCGGCTTACTGGTTTTTTCATCATCTTGAATCCCTACAGCAAAGGTATGCCCAGCACCACAGACTATTTTTTCTCCGTAGCAGGAATTCTGAATTTGCACATGTGAAAGCAAAGGGTATCAGGGGTTCACATGTAAAAACCTTCATGAGTAGAAAAATGCAGTATTCATCATCTTCAACAGAACCAAAAAGGTCAAATAACAGAGGATATTTAAGAAAACTAAGGTATTGACTGATTGAATGATCCAATCTGATATTTCTGCAAGATCTAATTCATAGCACCAAGACATCATTCCAGTAAATCAAGTTGAAAAGAAAAGAGGCTTATTTTTATAATCCATCTTTCCTCAGCAAGGGTGGTTTCCATAGCCACAGGCTTGTCAGCCAGGTGGTTTGGTTAATGATGACCCTAGGGAGGCAACAATATGGGTCTCCATTTCTCCATCTCTATTTGCAAAGCACAGCCAAATTGGTTCTAGAAGTTGTCTGAGAAGTAGACTGTGTCCCCAAAGAGACTAATAATCTCTGATCAGCAACATCTTCAATAAAAAGGGCAGACAGCAATTCTTGGTTTGTCTACAATCCAATACTCTCTTAGGAAGCAGTAATGCTGCCATGGAATTCCCCTCAGCCTGAGGAGAAAGGCAAACAAATCCGTCGCCCTATCAAACAGCCTGGATGTTTTTTCTTTAATACTCAGAAATCCCAGGGTTTCTTTCTGAACCTCAGCTGCTTCATCTATAAACAGAGAGGTTTGCTCGGTCTCTTCTGTTCCAACATGCTGATTCTGCTCCCTGACCTAACAATTCCTGTTCCACCATAAAAAACTTCTCATGATCTTTCTGCCCCACTTCTCTTCCAATGCTGGCCACACAACAAAGCACTGGTACCCAGTAGGACACTCTTCTGGTTTGTTAAGCCAAAAGCCACATGATTCCTCCACCTTTGTAACTCAGTCTTTTAGCTCTAGCCCTATTTGGGGACCAAACACTCAAGATATAGAACACTAAATTTGTCAAAAGTGCATCACATTTCAAAAGCACAGCAATAAGTCTTTGTTGATCCTGCTGACCTTCCAAGCTATTATTCAGTTTCTCTCCTTTTCTTGCCAAATTTAATTATATGGTCTACAGAACACCACCTCTCCTACTGTCACCAAATTGTCACCAAATTCCTTTTTAAATAGCTGAGATAAGATTTAACTGCCAACATTCCACTGAAATATTTCTCTTGAAGGTCACAAATGACTAAATTAAGGCTAAAGCTGATGAGTTTTTCTTAGTCCTTATTATTCTTGATCTTTTCTCAGCATTTGACACAGTTAATGACCTCCTGTTTTTCAAATTATCTCCCCCCATGGATTCTGTGACACCGTCCAATCGCAGTGTCCCATTTTGTGGCTGCTCCTTCTCCATCTCCTTCTGGCTTATGTTTCACCTCCTAGTACCCAAATGTGTGTTTTCCCAAGGTCCTGACCTCTATTCTTCAATCTTTTAGTCTATGCCCAATCCCTCTGAAACTTCATCTACTTCCATGTCTTCAATTATCATTGATAACCTCCAAATAGACATCTGTGACTTTCAAGTCCACAGCTCTGAGCATTCATGGCTCTATAGATTTATTTACCAGAAATTTCCCCCTTAAACATTCTGTTCTAATTTTTAAATCAACACACTCAAAGCTGAAGGCTTTGTCTTCCCAGCTCTCAAACCAGTTAACTGTCCAAAACTTCTCTATTTGGTCAGTAGAAACACCAACCTAGAGATCTGAAAACATTCACTTTATGCTTCATGTGGTAAATATGAATTGATGGTCTCTTTTATGCCAAGCAGAATTCTAAGTACTAAGTACTAGAAACACAATGATAAGGCCCAATCCTTGTCCTCAAAGGGTTCGTCCTCTACTTCCTCTACCACATGTTTATTCCATAATCCCTTTTAATTGGGATTATAATATTTTCCCCCAAACCATCTCCTCTTTGAACTTCACTTTTTCTGCCCACGTATACCTCACTTGGCCTCCTACTTATACTCAAAGTTCTAAAGTAATCCTTCATTTCTTCTTCCTTTATACCCTATTGCTTTCTAGGTTCTATCAAATTTCCTTTGTAATATTACTCATACTCAACAGTAAACATTTACTGGGTGACTTCCAACTGCTAAGCACTGTGCTAAGCAAGGAGAACACAGTGATAAAGATGACACAAAGTCTCTGCCTTCAACAACTTCAGAGTTAGTGTAAGAAAGAGACAGGTAAATAAATAATTACAGTGCAGCAGCACAAATATTATAAATGGGCCTAAAAGAGAAGCCCCTAACCTAACTTGGATTCAAGGAAGACTTCCCAAAGAACATGACTCTTGAGTTGAGCTATAACATATTACATGGTGTTAACCTATCAGACTGGCGCATTCCAGACAGGACAACAGCAAGTGGTTCAGTAGAACTGAAGTATGTACACAGGGAGTGACAAGCAAGAGGTGAGACTGGGAAAGTATAAATAGGTCACATTAAACATAAGAGTCATGGCGTTTTATAGGCTGAATTATGTCCTCCAAAAGGATGTGTTGAAATCCTCCTAGCCCCCCATACTTGTAAATGTGATGTTATTTGGAAATAGGGTTTTGGCACATGTAATCAAGTTAAGATGAGGTCATTAGGATGAGCCCTAATCCAAGATGACTGGTGTCCTTTTAAGAAGAGGAAAATTCACATGGACATAGAGAACAGGCTGGTGGTTGCCAAGGGGGAGGGGGTGGGGGGAGGGATGGACAGGGAGGTTGGGGTTAGCACATGTATAAACAACAAGGCCCTACTGTATAGCACAGAAAACTATACTCAATATCTTATGATAAACCATAATGGAAAAGAATATTTTAAAAAGAATACATATATATGCATAACCGAATCACTGTTGTACAGAAGTAATTAACACAACATTGTAAATCAACTATACTTCAATTAAAAAAAAAAGAATGAAAAATAAAGAAGAGAAAATATTCCATGAGAAGACAGACACACTCAGGGAGAACACCCTGTGACGATGGAATCAGAAACAGAAGCACTGCAGCTGCAAGGCAAGGAATGCCTGAGGTTACTAGAAGAAAAGGCCAGGAAGTATCCTCGCTTAGAGGATAGCCCTACTAACAACTTGATTTCAAGCTTTTGGCCCCCAGTACTGTGAGAGAATAAATTTCTGCACAGTTGATTTTTTTTTAACCAAAGTAATAAAATTTACATTTAACACCACTAAGATTTCCCTACTTCTGTCCACCTCATTCCTACTTATCCTTCAAGCCCTAGCTCAACTCTTATTTCCATGAAGACTTCTGTCTTCAATAGAATGTTTGATTCTATTTCACCAACATTTACTAAGCACCTACCATATCCAATACATTATACTAGCTGGTACAGATAAAACAAAATTTTTTTTAAATCCAAAACTATGCTTCCTTTCACAAAATAGTTTACAAACCAGCAACAGAAAACACACCACAGTATCATTCTTTCAACCAACAGACATGTATTGAGTGTATGTGTCCAGCATAGTTCTAGGTTTTGATGAAACAGTGACCAGAACTAACGAAAATGCTTGCTCTAATGGTACTTACATTAGATGGGAGGCAGGCAGGAGCAGGGAACAGACTATAAAACAGAAAAAATAGTTTAAAACGTACAGTACAACTGAACGTGATAAGTACAATAAATAAAGCAGGAAAGAGAAATAGGAAGTGTTAGAATGGGTTCTCTAATGATCCCTACTTCTCTGTATCCAAAATTTGATGGGTTGAACTTAATGGTGAAAGACTGAATAGTTTACTACTATGATAGGAATGAGACAGAATGTCCATTCTCACTACTTCTATTCAACATTGTACTGAAGGTTTTAGCCATGACAATTAGGGAAGAAAATGAAATAAAAGGCATCCATATTGGAAAGCGAGAAATAAAATTATATCTATTTGCAGATGACATGATCTTGTATATAGAAAATCCTAAGAGATCCACGAAAAAACTATTAGAACTAATAAACATGTTCAGTAAGGTTGCATAATATAAGATCAATATACAAAACTCGATTGTATTTCTATACAATAGTGATGAGAAAACCAAAAGTGAAATTAAGGAAATAATTCCATTTACAATATTAGCAAAAAATAAAATACTTCAGAATAAATTTAACAAAAGGAATGTAAAACTTCTACTCTGGAAACTATAAAATATAGCTGAAAGAAATTAAAGGAGGCCTAAATAAATGGAAATACATCAATGTTCATGGACTGGTGGACAATATTGTTAAGATGGCTTTAGTACCCACAGTGATCTACAGATTCATCAAAATCTCTATATAAATCCCAGATGGCTTCCTTGCAGAAATTGAGAAGCTGATGCTAAAATTCATATGGAAATTCAAGAAACTCAGAAGAGCCAAAAAAAATCTTGAAAAAGAAGAAGACATTGAAGGGCTCACAATTCCCGATTTCAGAGTTTACTTCAAAACTACAGCAATTAATACGGTGGGTTCTAGCATAAGAATAGACATGTAGATCAATAGAATAGAATTGAGAGTCTAGAAATAAATCCTCACATTTACAGCCAATTGATTTTCGGCAAGGGTGCCAAGACAATTTAATGTGGGAAGAAAAATCTTTTCAAAAAAATGATGCTGGGTGAAACAACTTGATAACCACATGCAAAAGAATGAACTTGGATCCCTAACTCACATCGTATACAAAAATAACTCAAATGTTCATCAACTGATCAGTAGATAAAATGTGGTGTATCCATACAATGGAGTATTATTCAACAATATAATGAAGTTCTGGTGCATGCTTCAACATGGATGAAACTTGAAAATATTATGCTAAGTGAAAGAAGGCAATTACAAAAACCACTATTATATAATTCCATTTATATGAAATGTCCAGAATAGGCAAATCTACAGAGACTAAGAGTAGAACAGAGTTGCCTAGGGCTGAGGAGGACAGAGGAATGGAAAATGGCTGCTAATGGATATGGTGTTTCTTTTTGAGGTGATGAAAATGTTTTAAAATCAGTTGTGGATTGTTATGCAACTCTGTGAATATACTAAGAACAACCTAATTATACACTTTGTGAGTGAACTGAATGATTTGTGAGTTATACCTCAATAAAGCTGTCATATTTTTTAATTGATTGGTTGAGCCTAGGTCATATGCCTACACCCTAGCTGCAAAGAAGCATGGGAAAGTGACTACTATCTGGCTTTTTCAGTCTTCCTCTTACCAAAACTCATATGATAAGAATTCTCCAAATCTAGAAGGATAACTCAGATCCTAGGTAGCCCAAAAAAATTGATAAATATTTTCTAAGTCAGCTAAGAATGTAATAAGTACTATATGAGTAATACCAAGTGCAAAAAGCATTAAGTCTCCCAGGAGGAAAAAAATGTTTTGAAAGGAAAAGCATTGGTAGTGGCCCTTCCGTAAGCTCATTCATCACATGTTCTATTCTGCTGTCTTGGGTATATATTATTCTTACCTCCTCTAAGAAATTATAAGCTCCTTGAGATCACTTGAGATTATAAACTCCTTTTCTTGAAGGTCTCAACCAAATCTAGCAAGTGTCAAATGGTCAGTAATTGATTTAATTAGTTGTGGTATCATACAGCTTCACCACAACTGTCAGTTTTATTTATATTTTTTAATAACTTTTTTTAAAAATAAATTTCTTTTTGGCTGCATTGGGTCTTTGCTGATGCGTACGGGCTTTCTCTAGTTGCAGTGAGCAGGGGGACCACCCTCCGTTGCAGTGAGCGGGCCTCTCATTGCAGTGGCCTCTCTTGTTGCAGAGCATGGGCTCTAGGTACGCAGGCTTCAAGAGTTGTGGCATGCAGGCCCAGCAGCCGTGGCTCACAGGCTCAGTAATTGTGGCGCACAGGCCCAATTGCTCCATGGCATGTGGGATCTTCCCAGACCAGGGCTGGAACCCGCATCCCCTGCCCTGGCAGGCAGATTCCTAACCACTGCACCACCAGGGAAGCCCAGTTTTATTATTTTAAGTTTAGGATTATTTTTATCCAGCTTTTAAAATTATGTATTAATTTAAAATTTTTGGAGCTTTTAAATATTAAGGGAGTTCTCATGTAACTGGTTGATTGGGTTACTGTACCCCTTTCAAAATATAGCTAAAATTGGCTTTTTAGTAACAAACCTCCTTCTTTGTGACTTTTGCTTAGAGAAATATTTTCAATTAATGGATTGGTTACTTTACTTTGTACTGAACTACTTCAGCTCTTTACAAAGCATCTCGCACTCTTAACTTGATAAAGCTCTAGACCCAAAGGTTCATATGTAGATTTAAAATGAAAATCATGTAAACCCCTCCAGTGTTAAAGTAAGGGGTCGGAGAGGGGGACCCAGAACACCATGGTTTGTAATTTTGACAAAATCCAAAAAAAATGTGGTTTTATATTACAATTTAACTTAAAAATAATATACTTTACTAATGGTAATACTTGACACTGCACTGTGACAAAGCAACAGGGCATAAAGATTCCTGATATGTCATTTTTTAATTTCTCAATTAAGCCACAGGAAATAGAAAAATCTATATTCTGTGTTAAAACATACAGACTTACAGTAGTTGTTTAAGCAAGTTTAATATTTTCATATATTCAGTTTTATATATATATATATATATATATATATATATATACACACACATATATATATGTTCCTATCTACATTTCATCATATAACAAAAAAAAATTTTTTTAAGTGTTTGAATTTGGGAAACTATAAAACAACAAAATCTATATTTGTTGTGGGCTTACCCTTTTTTTACAGTTTGTATTTATGTCAACTTTCAATTTATTTCTTCAAAATAATTGCATAGCTAATTATCCTGGATATTTAATCATCCTCAGAGCTTGAAGTTTCAATTTTTTTTACATTATCTATACCTAGAAAGGCTTATGGAAAGTAACAACAACAACACAAAAAGCAGATATTTTCAAATCCTCAGTCCAATTTAACTTAAGGGATCCTTACACATCCTGATACAATTTCAACTCAAGCAGCCTAACTACCACTTGTATGTTATGAAATTCCATATGATGGCATTTTAATCTGTACTTAAGAAAAAGCACTAAATAATTTATATTTACACTTCTTTCAAGTTTTATGTGCTTAGAATCTAATAGTCTCTCTTCAAAAGCCAAAGAGAAAGAGCATGATTTTGTAAATAAGATGTGTGTTCCAATGGCAAATATTTATTGGGTTTGAGTTTTTGTTTTACTGTAACCATTACTGTGCTACATCATTCACAAGTATTCTCCTAGTCTACAGCTAGTGCTTGGGACAATGGAAAATATAAATATGATTTTCATTTGTTTGTTGAATATTTCCAACTGAGCAGGGAATATTTTGTCTCCTTGATCTCGGTGCTGTTTATTTTTTGTTTGTTTTAGTTTTTTTAGCTAAGATAAAGCAAATAATCTTGGGAAGATTGATTCTGCTAGATTGTAATTTTTTTTTCTTAGTGAAATCTACAAACTGAGTATATAATTTTCTAAGTCAGCCATTATGGATATCTTCTGCTAGTGTTCTAAAAACTCAAATATTGGGGGAAAAATCTAGAAAGAATGGCATGGTTCAAACGGATCCAATTATAATGAATATTTGTCTTTGGCATTTTCATACTTCATTTGAGAAAGATAACTTTCTTACCACACCCTAAATGAAATCAGTTTTGGCCCATGAGCTAAAATTCAAGCATATCATTCTCTGATCAGCTCACTCTGTCCCATACCCAATATGATACCTTCGGTCCGTTGAAGTTACCACCTTTTCACTGTCCTTGCTCCTTGTGTACTCACTTCTCTACTTAGTCAGCCTAAACTCCAAAGTCAATCACTAAATCATTCCCTTGAGTGACATTCAACTCCCTTTCCCCACCCTTCGTGTTTTAAGTCACTTGGCAAAACCTCAACCCTCATTAAATCCTACTCTGCCTGCTCCACATGGCTGACTGATGTCACTTTAAATTCATGACCTCTAACCCTAAGTGGGCCCTCCATGCTACCTGGTATTCACACTGTATTTCCCTAATCAAATCATTGTTCCACTCTCCTAGGCTACTGTATCATAATCTCTACCACCACCCTCTCCCTTATCCTCACTCTCAGCTGATGACCTTGCTTCCTATTTCAATGAAGGAGCCATAGGGATTCTTTTAAAACAAATCAAATAGTGTTCTCTCTCTGCTCAAAACCCTCTAGTGGCTTCCCCTTATCCCTCATAGTAAACACCAAAGTCCTTACAATGACTTACAAAGCCCTACATGAACTGGCCCTATTACCTCTCTGACTTTATCCGCTATGTTCTCCCCTCCATTACTATTCCTACTTTACCAGCCTCCTTGTTGTTCAGTTAACACAATCAAGCACTCTCCTACCCCAGGGCCATGGAACTTGCTGTTTCTTCTGCCCAGAACAGTCTTCCCTCAGATATATTTACACGGCTCACTTCTTTCCTTCCATTTTCTTTGTTCTCAGTGAGGTCTTCTCTGACCATTTGATTTAAATTGGAATACTATCCTTCATCCTAGACCTCCCTCTACCCCATTCTTGCTTCATTTTTCTCCATAGCACTTATTACCATCTGCATACTATATGTTTTAATTATTTGTTTCATTTTTTGTCTATATCCACCCACTAGAATGTAAGCTTGAGCCTATGGGCCAGGATGGTGGCCTATTTTGTCCACTGTTGAAACCCCAGCATCTAGAATAGTACCTGATACATAGTGGGTACTTAATAAATATTTGTTGGAGAAATGAATGAGTGAATGAATGAATGAATATAGCATCTTTACTAAAGGAGGTATGTCTAAACCTTACCTATTGGCTTGCTAGTTTATGTCAGCTTGTTGCCTCTGTAATCATTAACAAATAACACTTAAATCCAAATTTATATTTGACTGGCAAAAAGGAAAAGTCAGAGAATCATGAAAATAATGTTACACTGCCAGGGTAGAGCAGCTATGACCAATGCTGTGTCTAGCAGGAGCATCTGTGAGCAGTTCCTTTGCCCATAAAAAAAGGAGCAGCTGTAGTCGTTTCTCAGCAGATATCTCAAATAATGACTTGTAACTCAAAGCTGCTTTTTCTCTAATCATAAGATTCACAAAAAGTATATTAAGCCCAGGAAATTTACTTAAGTCCCACTCACATTAACCAATAATACTCACTTCACTATAAAAATGCTTTTTAGGGCTTCCCTGGTGGCGCAGTGGTTGAGGGTCCGCCTGCCAATGCAGGCGATACGGGTTCGTGCCTCGGTCTGGGAAGATCCCACATGCCGCAGAGCGGCTAGGCCCATGAGCCATGGCCGCTGAGCCTGCGCGTCCGGAGCCTGTGCTCCGCAACGGGAGAGGCCACAACAGTGAGAGGCCCGCCTACCGCAAAAAAATAAAAATAAATAAATAAATAAATTTTAAATGCTTTTTAAGTAACTAAAGATTGCCTTCATGTTAGTCAAAGTTAATGGCATGTTTAAGCAATGCAAGAAAAATAATATTTTATCAATATATAAATATAACCAAATTTTATTGTACCATAAATCACTCAAAGTGTTTTCTTATATCTATTTTTAAAGACAGCATTAGGGGCTTCCCTGGTGGCACAGTGGTTAAGAATCTGCCTGCCAATGCAGGGGACACGGGTTCGAGCCCTGGTCCAGGAAGATCCCACATGCCACGGAGCAACTAAGCCCGTGTGCCACAGCTACTGAGCCTGCATTCTAGAGCCCGCGAGCCACAACTACTGAGCCTGCGTGCCACTACTGAGGCCGTGCACCTAGAGCTCGTGCTCCACAACAAGAGAAGCCCCCACAATGAGAAGCCCGCATACCAGAACAAAGAGTAGCCCCCGCTTGACGCAACTAGAGAAAGCCCGCGCGCAGCAACAAAAACCCAACACAGCCAAAAATAAAATAAATTAAATAAATAATTTTTTTTAGAAGACAGCATTAAATCATGTAGATCTATATTATTAACACATTGCAATCTGGGGTGCTGGGTTTGAAATTTTGAGTAGTGGTTTGGAAATTTTTTTGAAGAAAAAAAAAGCAAGATCAATTTTCCTCTTGCAGACTTTAGTAGGTAATATGAAAGTCACATATATTACCTGCTTTAGAAATCATTTAAGTTCCCTCTTCCATCTCAGCATTCAGAACAACAACCCAGCAAAGCATTGAAAAACTCCTCAAATTTAAACCATTAAAATGAAATCTGTCTCCGAATGTTTGAAAGGATTTACTGTAAAAATATCAGTTGACATTAAGTTAATAAAGTTAATCACTCATGACCCTAAAGGAGGAAAATGGTGGAGGAGGGAGCTGGAAAACTACAGAATTTAATGTTGCTAAAGGGAAGGGACTTGGGGGATTACTATTAATTCACCATAGCTAAATTCAAATACAAGCTTTTCGTTGTGTTATTTTCTTGTGGTGTCATTTTTTTCATCAAAATTAACCAAGAAATAGCCACTAGAAATTTTTCATTTGAATTTATTACTTACATAAGCTAGTTAAAATCTATATAAAAGTTTTAAGACAAATTATTTGACTTGGATCCAACTACAGTGACAAGGTCAGCTTATTTGTTTGTTTGTTTTTCTAAAGCTGCTATTTTGCGCTTGATAACCACAGATGTGAAAAACAGCGAATCTGTCATTCCTTCTATATTAACCATTGTTTATTGATTCCAAAATGTGGAGAGCTATGTAGGGAAGTCAGGGAGTGATGAGCTGAGAGAGGCAGCTTTCTGCCCCCTTGTAGCACTTGGGATAGAGCCACCCAGTTCAGCTACCATCTGATATTATTCCCTGTTTTGTGAATGCATGTCTTATCTCCCTCAAGACTAAATCTAGAGCAGTGCTGGAAGTTTCCTATGTCCTCTATTGACCATACGTTATTCAAGGTTAGAACCATGTCTGATTCACCGTTCTAATTCTCACAAAACTAGCTTCATTAAAGTTATGGATTTATATATTCCCTATTAAACAACAAGCCCTTAAAAGAATAAAACACCCAGTCTGATTAATCTTTTATTCCCTAAAACAGTGCCTTAAACCTAGGTGGCAATACATATATATATACTATATACACACATATACATATATATACTTGATACTGAATGAATGAATAATGAATAAATAAATATCAAATACTCTACAACCCCTTGATAAGTGACCAACTTTGTGGTCCAAGCCCTCCTATACCAGCTGCCTGCTTCAGAGATAGGGAAATCAGAACTATTTATGCTGCAGTAACTTCACCATATCTTGGACCATTACCAGCAGAATTTACAATAACGTGCAATATTCATGTCCCAGAGCTAGTCCTTCAAACTGGTAAGATGAAAAATCAATTTCTCTAGGATTTTAACTAGTTTTTAACAAAAACTAGTTAAAACTAGTTTGGCCACTAGATGGCACTTGAATTAGCCACGGCTCCAGTTTGGGAAGGGGCTCTGTTCCAAAAGTCCTTTGGTAAGTATATAACCTGAAACCCTGAAAACATTCACTTTAAAAATAGATAGGCTTCCCTGGTGGCGCAGTGGTTTAGAGTCCGCCTGCCGATGCAGGGGACACGGGTTCGTGCCCCAGTCCGGGAAGATCCCACATGCCGCGGAGCGGCTGGGCCTGTGAGCCATGGCCGCTGAGCCTGCGCGTCTGGAGCCTGTGCTCCGCAACGGGAGAGGCCACAACAGTGACAGGCCCGCGTGCCAAAAAAAATAAAAAATAAAAATAGATAAAACTAAAAGACCCCCAGAAAACTTATAATTCTAACTAAAAATTTATAGCATGCTTTACAGTACCAGTTACAGACCACTACAATAAAGTGAGTCACACGGTATTTCTTGGTTTCCCAGTATATGAAAGTTATGTAATACACAGTATTGTAGTCTGTTAAGTGTGCAATAGCATTATGTCTAAAAAAGTAATATACATACCTTAATTTAAAGCTCATTGATTGCCATTGTAAAGCAATTATTCTCCAATAAAGATGTTGAAATAAATAAATAAATAAAAGTAATTGATTGCTGAAAAATGCTAACCATCATCTGAGGCTTCAGTGAGTCATAATCTTCTTGCTGGTGGAGGGTCCTGCCTGGATGCTGATGGCTACTGACTGATCAGGGTGGTGGTTGCTGAAGGTTGGGGTGGCCGTGGACATTTTTTAAAATAAGACAACAGTGAAGTGTAGCACATGAATTGACTCTTCCTTTCATGAATGATTTCTCTGTAGCATGTAATGATGTTTGACAACACTTTACCCACAATAGGACTTCTTTCAAAATTGGAGTCAATCCTCCCCAACCCTGCTACTGCTTTATCAACTAAGTTTATATAATATTCCAAAGCTTTTCTTGTCATTTCAACAGTCTTCACAGCATTGTCACCAGGCGTAGATTCCATGTCAAGAAGCTACTTTCTTTACACATCCATAAAAAGCAACTTCTCATCCATTAAAATTTTATCATGAGATTGCAGCAATTCAGTCACATCTTCAGTCTCCACTTCTAATTCTAGTTCTCTCCCTATTTCCACCACATCTGCAGCTCCTTCTTCCACTGAAGTCTTGAAACCCCTAAAGTCATCCCTGAGGGTTGGATTCAACTTCTTCCAAACTCCTGTTAATGTTGAAATTTGACCTCTTCCCATGAATCACGAAGGTCCTTAATGGCACCTAGAATGGTGGATCTTTTCCAGAAGGTTTTTGATTTACTTTGCCCAGACCCATCAGAAGAATCACTATCTATGGCAGCTATAGCCTTATGAAATGTATTTCTTAGTAAGAAGACTTAAAAGTTGAAATTATTCCTTGATCCATGGGCTGCAGAAGAATGTTATATTAGCAGGCATGGAAACAACATTAATCTCCTGTACATCTCCATCAGAGCTCTTGGGTGACCAGACGCGTTGTCAATGAGCAGTAATATTTTGAAAGGAATCTTTTTTCCTGAGCAGTAGGAAGGCTTAAAATATTCAGTAGGTCATGTTGTAAACAGATGCACTGTCACCTAAGCTTTGTTGTTCCATTTATTAGAGCACAGGCAGAGTAGATTGAGCATAATTCTGAAGAGCCTAAGATTTCTGGAATGATAAATGAGCATTGGCTTCAACTTCAAGTCATCATCTGCATGATCCCCCAACAAAAGAATCAGCCTGTCTCTCTTGAAGCTTTGAAGCCAGGCATTGACTTCTCCTCTCTAGCTATGAAAATCCTAGAATGAATCTTCTTCCAACAGAAGGCTATTCCATCTACATTGAAAATCTGTTGTTTAGTGCAGTCACCTTCATTAATCATCTTAACTAGATCTTCTACATAACTTGCTGCAGCTTCTATTCAATACAACAGCTCTTGCTGCTTCACCTTGCACTTTTATGTTATGGAGATGGCTTTTTTCCTCAAACCTCGTGAACCAACCCCTGCTAACTTCCAACTTTTCTTCTGCAGCTTCCTCACCTCTCTCTCAGCCTTCATGGAATTGAAGAGAGAGTTAGGGCCCTGCTCTGGATTAGGCTTTGGCTTAAGGGAATGTTGTGGCTGGTTTGATCTTCTATCCAGACCACTAAAACTTTCTCCATATCAACAATAAGGCTGTTTCACTTTCTTTTGTGTGTTCACTGGAGTAGCACATTTAATTGCCTTCAAGAACATTTCCTTTGCATTCAAAGGAAATGTTTGGGGCAAGAGGCCTAACTTTCAGCCTATCTCTGTTTTTGACGAGCCTTCTCACTAGGCTTAATCATTTCTAGCCTTTGATTTAAACTGAGAGAAGTGTGACTCTTCACTTGAATACTTAGAGGCCTTTGTCGGGTTATTTATTAACTGGCCTAATTTCAATACTGTGTGTCTCAGGGAATAGGGAGGTCGGAGGAGAGGGTAAGAGAAGGGGAATCAGCTGGTCGGTGGAGCAGTCAGAACACACACAACATTTATCAATTAAGTTCACCATCTAGTAAGGGCATGGTTCATGGTGCCCCAGAACAATTACAATAGTAACATCAAAGATCACTGATGTCACATCACCATAACAAATAAAATAATAATGAAAAATTCTGAAACATTGCAAGAATTACCAAAATGAGACACAGAGTCATAAAGTGAACAAATGCTGTTGGAAAAATAACTCTGGTAGACTTGCTCAATGCACGGTTGCCACAAACTTTCAGTTTGTAAAAAACCACAATAACTTCCAAGTACGATAAAGTGAAGGGCAACAGAACAATGTATGCCTGTATTTGTAAAATCTGACAACCCTCACTATAAGAGAGGAGGAAAGCACGCAAGTGATAACGGCAAGTCTTTGGGTACCCAAAGAACTGCAGTGAGAATAACCTACCTGTCAGGAAACCCAGACTCAAACTCCCCTGGACATCTCCCCTCAGTAGCAGAGATTGCTAGAGATAGAATGGAGCCTCCCAAGACTACGGATGAGCCTATTGTTGAGGCAGGCAAGACTATAGAACAGAGTAGAAAACAGTATAGAAAACACCAGAGTGCACCATATATAGTAAGGGTAATTATTGTTTCCTTAACAACAGGCATGAAATTTTTACATTTGTATATATGTACTGGTATCGAGTCATCATGTAAAGTACATTTCTTGCTGAAGTGCAGTCAAAAGCAAAGGCAGTTGTCCTCAGTGAATGACTGACTATAAAAGACATATGTAAGTTGGGAAATATCTATAGTATGTTAGCCTATTTATCTGAGCATTTCCTACTCCTTACTACGTATCTTTGATATGAGTGATCCAGAAGAATAGTCTATTGTGGCAGAGACTGGCTGTGTTCTTTTCTTTCTTGATGAAGTATCAGCTCACAGCTCTCAGATGCTTTGCAGCTCTGTGGGATCATGTGACTAGTTCTCACTAGTGGAATGTGGGGAAGATGACGTGTGTCACCTCCAATAAGGTGATTAAAAGTATGGGTAAGTTGTCCACACTCTCTCCCCACCTGGTCTGAAGGCTGAAAGGCCTTAGAAGATGTCAGAACAATTCACCGAAAAAGGCCTGGATTCCTGCAGGAAGCAAAGCTCCAATCTATCCCTGACAACCTGCATTGGCTGTGACATGCATGAGAAACCATCCTTTTTTGTGTTGAGCCACATTTTGGGTTGTTTGACTAATCTGACTATCACAATTCTATTTTTATTTATACAGAAGGCAGATAATTCATAATTGCAAATATACTCAAGCCAGTATAAACTGCTACACAAATGGACTCTATAAAAGTGTACCGGGGCTTCCCTGGTGGCGCAGTGGTTGAGAGTCCGCCTGCCGATGCAGGGGACACGGGTTCGTGCCCCGGTGTGGGAGGATCCCACGTGCGGCAGAGCGGCTGGGTCCGTGGGCCATGGCCGCTGAGCCTGCGCGTCCGGAGCCTGTTGCTCCGCGGCGGGAGAGGCCACAGCAGTGAGAGGCCCGCGTACCGCAAAAAAAAAAAAAAAAAAAAAAAAAAAAAAGTGTACCAGCTTTGAACCAGCTGCTTCAAGAATGTTTTCCATTTTATTAGCATAATGATGGCATTTATATTTAACAATGATTTTGTAATTCTGAATGTATATTAGCAATATTACCAGTTTTATCCTAGAGATTCTTTTTCTATATGCTAATTTTTATATGAATCATAATAGGAAAATAGTGGTTGTTTGTATATATTATCATTTATAAGCAAAAAGTTTGGAACCATTAATGCCAGGATAGTGAGAAATAAATTACATACATCCGATACCCTTCCAAATAATCTTATATAAGAATACAATGCTATGTGCATTTAGCCTCACCTATCTTTCTTGATAGTGGGATTAACTCTCTAAATAAATAACTTATAAAAGTAACTCAAAAGAATCCAGTTAACTCGTGTTGCTGCCCTAGTCTTCAGTCTCCATCACCTCCAGGATAAGGGCCAAACTCCATAGCATTTCGTGCCCTTCGTGCCCCTGCTCATCTCCCTTGACACAGTCCTCATGGCCCTGTCCTCCCACACTGAAACAATACTGAATTACTTGCAGTTTGTACAAATCAGCTAAAAAGCATATTTAAAACGCAGATTTCTGGAGCCCAGTGTTAAGAGTCACATTCGTTAGATTTGGGGGAAGACCCTGGGCTCTGAATTTTAATAAATATCCCAGGTGACTCTGATGCAGGTGAATTATAAATCACCTGTTAAGAAATACTATTTCAAACAAATTATAAAAGTATTTAATATTTTAAGATGTTTTACAAAATTTTAATAAGAAATAATGCTACAAAGTGCATTTTTAATATTTTTAAAGATATAAAAGTTCCTTTTATATGAAGTTATAAAAATAACTAGGTAGTACATTTCTAAAATATCTACTGAATTTATTTCTAAAATAACTAAACAACTAAACCATTTTTCACTTAAAGAAAAGTATTAACTATTCTAACTTCAACTGCAATTTTTTAAATTTTTGAATCTATATATTAAAAAACAAAAAACTGGATCAATTTCTACACTGATTAGTCTGATTTGAAAAAACAGACAGCAGTAATATAAATAGGTAACATTACCATCTGAATCATCAGGAATAAACAACCACAGGTTAAATTCAATAGGAAAAAAAACAGCCTCCAACTGCCAGTAGAGGCTATAATCTCACAGTGAGAGTCAAAACAAAAATTCATTTTTCAAAATTACATTGTAGTCAGAAGAATAGTTCCACATATATGAACTAATCATGCCCCACTATAACCTCTTAACTGTTAGTTTAGTTCCCAGAACTAGACTACTTTTAGTGAAATTTGGAAACATAGGCCTAAATTGTCATTCCCTACTTCACCTCAATCCTACTCACTTCAGTAAGTATTTTTTCAAATCACTGCCATATTCTTTTTACATTCCTCATCTATACTATAGGACTAACATTTGCCAATAACCTTAAGAGCAAAAACAAACAGATAAACAAAAAACCTGTAATCATATCTCTGCCAAAATTTGAGATTCTAGGAAATAAATCACTGGATATAAATGCAAAATGTAATTATCCTGAAGGTTTTCCCTGTTGCAGTATTGGTAGAGCACATATTTCAAAGGCAAGAAAAAGATCATTCTCTTAACATTAATAAATATTTATTGAGGTTCTTATTGGGTATTTGGCAATGTACCAGTCAGTGATCTAGCAATGTGATCAGACGTTAAGTTTGAAATAGATTCACATTGCAAAGAAATATATAACCTAAATTAGAGTTCCAGGAATTGGAGACTGACCAGGTTCTCCTCTGGGAAAAAATTCAAACATATGAAGAGCTCACTGGGTACATAAGAACTGGACACAAATCTCAATAGCTGAGCTAAACTACTTTCTCAGATGCCAATCTGACAAACATCATTTTCAGATTTCTTCTATAAAGAGGTACAACCATAATCCCCGGAAGACCTGAAGGAGCACCTACTCTGAAGTCTAGGACTTCCTATTCTGAAATCTATGAACCACATCAGCTCTTCACAGCCCTCTAAGCAGGGTGGCCCAAAGGAATCTCAGTTTTAATAAAACCTAAAGCCTTCCCACAGAGTATCCTCTATTCAGATTTCCAGACTTGGCTTTCTAGATTAGGGGTTCTTTTTAACCAATTTGTAGAGCTTTAGTAAAGACAGGAAACAACATGCTGTACAGTAATTAAGCCAAGAACTCTGTGTCAAAGGCTCAAAAGCCCATTCTACTTTTGACTCACCCTGGGACCTATAAAGGTGACTACACTTCTCTGGAACTCTTTTTTCTCATCTAGAAAATGGAAAGATGAATACTAACCTGCTTTGATCAGAGGATTGTTACATGGGGGAAAAATGCATTTGTAAGAGTTTTTGGAAAATACAAAGAGCTATAGAAAGGTTAGATAATAAAAGTTTTGTCTAAGCAAGACTGGAATGGCTACTTCTCTTCATTTTTACCTTCTGTTGAACTCACCTTGCTTCTCAGGCTACAAAAGAAGGAACCCTATATTTCCTCCCTAAGAAAGTTTTTAAAAATAGTTTTTAAATGCCTTTTATATTCATGCTTCAACTTCTCCTGGAATTGGCTTTTTTCCTCCAGCATTATATATCCAAGATAATGAGGAATTCAGAAGAATCACTTGCTGATGAAAACACCCATAGGCTGGCCTGATGCCCAACAAAGATGAATACAATCCATGAGCAACTAGAGAAATCTGCCTCTTCTACACAAACAGTTGGGCCCTTCATCTTGTATCACAGACTTAAGGCCCAACAGCCCTTTATCAAATTCTCATGGAATAGGAATACCTCTCCCAAGGAATTTGAATTTTGAATAGGTTGAATTTCTTACCAACTTAGGAGCTTTTCCATTTCTAGTTTATTTTCTAAAATTTTCATTTCCTTCTATTATACAGTTTACAAAGCACTTCTTCATATTTTAGCACATGTACAACCATAGTATATGGTGGAGGAGTACTACTTTAATAAATTCACACATATGTATGAAATTATCTGTCTACCCACGTAATGAATGGATGTCCTCAGGACAAGGTAATGAAAAAGACAAATGTTCTACTCTACCCCAAAATTTTACAGCCATTGTATTTTGTGTTTCTGATGGCAAAAAAAAAGAGAAATAATCAAGACAAGATATTTTTAATGTCTTATTTCACCCATCCTGAAACAAACTAAAAACATAAAATATAAAAATAAGATATAACTTTGAGTTCTAGAAAAAGATATCCCCTTTAACCCATCCATAAATACTAAATAAGTGATTGACAGTAATTATTTTTCACATGGGAGCGCTTACTTAAAAAAGTAAAAAAAACACTACATGTATGGCTGCACATTACAGTTAGATAGAAACTTAGAATTCTTAGTTTTCACATACATTATTTAATTTAACTTCACAACAACCCTGTGATGTAGGCAGAGAAGCTGTTAGTATCCCCATTTTCCAGATGAGTAAACTGAAATTCAGAGGAGCCTAAGAACATGAACTTCTATGCTTAGTAATAAATGATAGAGCTAAAAGTCAAACCCCGGACTAGACTTTTTATACTACACAGTGCTGCTTGCCTTAGTTATTTTAGGAAGAGTAGAAAATAAGACTAAAAAGGCAAGCAGAGGCCAGATCACAGAGAATGCCAGACAATGCCAAATCATTCAAGGATCATTGCTGGTTTTTTTTGGGGGGGAGGTTTATTTTTTTGGTTTGTGTTTTAAATCAGAGTTGAGCTGTAGCAAGATTAATCTGGCAGATATATACATAATAGATTAAAGGAAAGAGAGTGTATCAGTCTGGCTACACTCAGGAGACAGAAACCACACGGTAATTTGAATAGGAGAAGCTTAGCTTTAAAAAATTATTTAACTATGATAGAGGAGTAACTATAAAGATGTAAGAGAACTCTAAAGAGAATATTATGGCTGATGAAGAGTACACAGGGAAGAAGAAATTTGGATGGACAGCCTCCTCCCCAAGGCATGGGTAAAGACCTCACTGGAGAAGGTACAGTTGCAGCCCACTAGATAGTGGAGATGTTTGCTGGGTTGGCCAGGCCAGAGTTGGTCCACAGTCACCGCATAGCAAGAGATAACCCTCCAGGGAGTAGGCGAGCAGAGGCTTGTGAGTGAGCACACAGAAGGAATCAGGGCACTACTACTGGTACGAGGCCTGGTGCACATGGTATCCACGGCAGGACCATTAGAGGGAATGTTCTGGAGTGCAAGCAAGCAAGGCTGGTGGGCACATACACAGAAAAAATCAGGGTGCCACCGCCAGCAGGCAACCTGGGGCATACCAGTGTCTACCTTGGGAAGGTTGAAGCAAGGTTCAGGACAGATCTGTGACATCACCAATGGACTGCCCATTCTGGGGCACATTTCAGGTAGAGCACCAGTAGATGGCCCTCCCACACACACCACCAACAGACCCCAAAGCAGGAGCAAGGAAAAGCAAAATGTAGCACATGGACCAGGGAGAGAAGCCCTCATCTTCGGGCAATGTTCCTCCAGCAACCTCTGCTGACAACACTTAACATTGTGCTCACTGTGACAGAGAAATGCTTAAAGAGTCAATCCATTACCCCAAGCAGGCATGTGGAGCTGAAGGACAGTAAACTGATGACTGGGACAAATAGCTTGGAAGCTCTCCTCCCCTCCCACCTAAACCATAGTAACAACAAGAGAAATTGCCACTGATTGGAACTATGATTTAGTAAGGGTCATACAACTATTTTCCAGGCTGTTCTTTCTGAGTTCTTGTAAATGTAATCTTCAATTGGTTCCTTAAAAATATTCTCCTATTGCATCTTTAATGATCATTCTAAAGTAAAATTCTAGCTCTTCAAAAGCTTTCTTCATCTTCCCTTTTTGGGAAAAGGCAATTAGAAAAAAGGAAAGGGAAAGATGGCATCTAGGAGAGTGTAGACATTCATTCCCACATCCTGCCACAGAAAACTAAAGCTAACCATGGCAGTAAGATCAATTTGAAAGCAACTGGAACTTCAGTTAAAAACAACTTCTCTATACATCAGTGACTGATCCTCTTGCCCGCCTTACAAACACTTCTTGCTTAAGGTAGGGGGATCAAAAACCTTTTCCCATTGATCTCTTCAAGCTAGTCACACCCATTCAGGAATGAAAGAGACCAAAAGTAAAGGGGGAATTAAGGTGGATAGTATTTATTAAGCAAACATTGCAAAAAGTATGTTCTTGCTCATAGGTTTGTAAATAAGGGAATATTTAGTGCAAACTTCTCCACCCCATAATGTATATAAGTGGATTTCTGGAAGCTCTTTAATATTTAGTGTTTTTAAAGTCTCTAATGAAGGAGGAAAGTCCAAGCTGGGAAGAACAAAACAAAATGATAGAAAACTCTGAGTTCTTCCATCTATATAGAAAATGTGCTGCCTTTTTTACAAGATATCAGTTAACTTTCTTTTTCTTTTTAATAGTTGTATAACAATGATTCATCTTTTACTGTAAGAGCCCCTCTCAAGTATTCCACAACACATATTAATCAAGAACTTTAAAAATCATATTCTTCAATGATGCAATTCCATTTGATATTGTTGATCATTCACCGCTTCTAGTGGCTTCCATAATACAATGCTTTCCTAATTTTCCTCCTACCTCTCCCTAGAGCACTGGAATTTCTCAGGGTTCTGCTGTAGGCCTCTTCTTTCCTCACCCTACTCATCTATCTCCTCAGTGATCAGTTGCATGGTTTCAATTACCACCTACATGGAAATGACATAAATATGTTTCTGCAGCCTAGACCTGTCTTCTAAGCAACAGACCTATACATCCAACTGCCTCTAAACACAATATGAATGCCTCCCAGGCACCTCAAAACCAGCATGTATAAAACTAAAGTCATCACCTTGCCCATAAACTTTTTCTTGCTCCTTTATTCTTTATCTCTATGAATGGCACCACCATACACCCAGTTACCCAAAGAAGCCATTCTTGATTCTTCCTTCCCCATCAATTCCCACAGGAAATTCTACTTCCCAAATATTTCTGAAATCTACCCACCTCTCTCTATTTCCTCCAGCAACTCCCCTAACGCACAGCACTATCGTCTGATGCCCTCTTAGTGAAGGTCCTTCCATCCAACCCATTCTCCACACAGCAGCCGGAGACATTCTTATACATCAGAAATCACATCACATGATAAGAAGGGCTTAAAACCCATCAGTCACTCTTAGTATAAAGTCCAAACTTAACATGACTTAAAAAGTCCTTATCTTGGGACTTCCCTGGCGATCCAGTGGTTAAGAATCTGCCTTCCAATGCAGGAGACGCAGGTTCGATCCCTAGTTGGGAAACTAAGATACCACATACCACATGCCGGGGGGCAACTAAGCCCACATGCTCTGGAGCCCGCGCACCACAAGTAGAGAAGCTCACGCACCACAACCAAAGATCCCACATGCCACCACTAAGATCCTGCGTGCTGCAACGAAGATCCGAAGCAGCCAAATAAATAAATAAATAAATTTTTTAAAGTCCTTATTTTGCCCAGCCTACCTCTCCATACTCATCTTTTCTCCCTCTTCCTTCACCAACACTTCCAAAGTCTCTTGTTTTCTCTTGCCTGTGAGCCCTTGTATATGCCCTTGACTCTGTAGACCCCTGTTCCCTTCCACCTGGCCCTGTGCTCTTGGCCTACTCCTACTCATGCTGAGATTAAATGGCTCATCCCCTGAAGCGCCTCCTCAAAATCCCCTGGATTGTGAAGCAACCCTATCTTGTACTCCCAGAGCACCCTATACTTCACCCGAATCTAAGCATTACCATGCTTCATTTTTCTTCACTTTTTTTAATATCAGCTTTGTTGAAGTATAATTGACATACAGTTCAATTAGCCAATTTAAATGTATAATTTAATACATTTTTACAAATGTATCAGTTTTGTAACAGCCGCCACAATCAAGATATAGAACTGTCCAATCAGCCCAAAAAGTTCCATTGTGCTTTTTTCCAGTCAATTAACTCCCTGCACCTCTGGCTTCAGATTAACTGCTGATCTGCTGTGTCACTATAGGTTTGCCTTTTCCAGAATATCATATAAATGGAATCATACATACATAGGCAGTTGTAAGTGGCTGGCTTCTTTCACTTAAAGCAATGCTTCTGAAATTCATCCTTCTTGTTGCATATAAGAGTAGTTCATTCCAGGACTTCCCTGGTGGCATAGTGGTTAAGAATCCACCTACCGGGCTCCCCTGGTGGCACAGTGGTTGAGAGTCCGCCTGCTGATGCAGGGGACACAGGTTCATGCCCCGGTCCGGGAAGATCCCACATGCCGTGGAGCGGCTGGGCCCGTGAGCCATGGCCACTGAGCCTGCCTGTCCGGAGCCTGTGCCCCAAAACGGGAGAGGCCACAACAGTGAGAGGCCCGCGTACCGCAACAACAACAAAAAAGAATCCGCCTGCCAATGCAGGGGACACGGGTTTCATCCCTGGTCAAGGAAGATCCCACATGCCACAGAGCAACTAAACCCGTGTACCACAACTACTGAGCCTGCGCTCTAGAGCCAATGAGCCACAACTACTGAACCCATGTGCCACAACTACTGAAGCCCATGTGCCTAGAGCCCATGCTCCACAACAAGAGAAGCCACCACAATGAGAAGCCCACACACTGCAATGAAGAGTAGCCCCCGCTTGGCACAGCTAGAGAAAGCCTGCGCGCAGCAACGAAGACCCAACGCAGCCAAAAATAAATTTTTTAAAAAAGAGAGTTCCTTTTTTTTTTCATTGCTGTGTAACATTCCATTACATAAATGTACCAGTTTGTTTTCCCATTCACTTGTTTCTAAAATGCTTGTTTCCAGTTTGGAATTATTAGGAATAAAGCTGCTATTAATATTTGCAAGTCTTTGGACATATATTTTTATTTTACCTAGGCAAAGCCCTCCAAGTAGGATTGCTGGATCATATGGTGAGTATATGTTTAACTTTATAAGAAACTGCCAAATTGCTTTCCAAAGTGCTTGTTTCATTTTGCATTTTCACCAATATACAAGAGTTCTAGTTGCTCTGTTTTCTTGACAACACTTGGTATCATCAGTCATTTTAACTTCAGCCACTCAAGTGGGTGTATAGTGGTTTCATACTGTGGTTTTGATTTGCATTACTCTAATGACTAATGATGTCAAGTGTCTTTTCATATACTTACTTGCCATTTATAAATCTTCTTTAGTAAAGTACCTGTTCATTTCTTTTGCCCACTGTTGTGTTGGGTTCTTTGACTTTTTATTATTGGGTTATAAGTTTCTCTGTATATTCTGATACAAGTCCTTTATTAAATATGTGTCTTGAAAATATTTTTTCCCAGTCCAAGTCTTTCCTTTTCATTTTCTTAATAGTGTCTTTTGAAAAGCAAAAGATTTCAATTTTAATGTCATACAATTTATCCATTTTTCTTGTATATCACACTTTATTTTAATGGCTTTGTTAACCGTCTATCTTCCTCCTACAGAATAAGCTCAATGAAGGATGACAACATGTTTCTCTTGCTTATTATTTTATTTCTTGTGCCTGATGTGTAAGATACTCAACACCAGGCACATAAAGCACACAAAAATATTTAATCAATTGATTATAATTAATAAAACTGTGGAGGTACAACTAAGTTTTCTGTACTAGACAAACCAATTACTATTACATGCTGCACTCCCAGCCCGTTAGGCTGCCATGTTTTGTGCTATGTGGTTCTCTACCTCCCTCATTCTTGGCCACATATTATGACGCTAGAGAAAAACAAGGGCCTCCCATTCTCAAGCTGACCATCTCCCTATACAGGGCTCTAATGTGGGTAAATCTGTTCAAACAGAGACAAGCTAGACCAATAAGAGTCTTGCTAATAGAAACTTGAATTGAAAAATACAGAGAGGGGCTTCCCTGGTGGCGCAGTGGTTGGGAGTCCGCCTGCCGATGCAGGGGACACGGGTTCGTGCCCCGGTCCAGGAAGATCCCACATGCCGCGGAGCTGCTGAGCCCGTGAGCCATGGCCACTGAGCCTGTGCGTTCGGAGTCTGTGCTCCGCAACGGAAGAGGCCACAACAGTAAGAGGGCCACATACTGCAAAAAAAAAAAAAGAAAAAGAAAAATACAGAGAAATAAGCAGTTAATAGAGAGATAAGAAGCTGAAATGATGTAGGAAAAAAGGCCATGAAATAGAGCAGAAGCCATGAACAAGATGACATTCTGAAGATGAATCTGTGAGGTAGATAAAAGAAACCAAGTGTACTACAGTAGTTATCAACCTGACCACACATCTAAAATAACTTGAGAAACTTATAAGTTTAGTCATCTTGGTCCCATCCCAATTTGTTATTTACTCAACAAAGTACTTACTCAACAATTTTTTTAACATCTACTAGGTACCAGACACTGCTCTAGGCACAGGATACAGTTGTGAAGAAAACAAATAAAAACTCTTAACTTTATTGAGATTTATTGAGTCAGAATATACAGTGATGTAACTAGACATGTATATATTTGCTATAGATTAAGGGTCTGTGTCTCTCCAACAATCATGTGAAATGTTAGCCCTCAAGGTAATGGTACTAGGAGGTGGGGCCATGGGGAAGTGATTTAAGTCATGAGAGTAGAGCCCTCATGAATGGGACTAGTGCCTTTATATATAAAAGAGGCCAGAAGAGAGGTCTTCACCAGAACTCAACCATGCTGGCATCCTCATCTTAGGCTTCTAGCCTCCAGAAGTATGAAAATTAATTTCTGTTGTTTACGAGCCACCCAGATTTGTGGTGCTTTGTTACAGCAGCCCAAACTGAATAAGACAATATTTTCAAGCTCCATGGATGAGTCTAACCCAGACTCAAGAACTACTGAAGAAGAGAAGGGAGTTGGAAGTGGGAAAAGGGAGATGACACAGAAAAACAAGAGACAGAGAATTGCTGAGTTATATTAAAGGTAAAGATCTATTCTAAAGATCTGTGAACTCCTGGTACTGAGGTCCAAGGAGCCACCTGGGATTTTGTTCAGCTTCAGTAAGACTCAGTTATAGTGTGGTTTCTACTGTCCCATGAAGGTTAGCTTGTCCCAGACTCTTGTGAGGCCTGGCCACAAAGCTGAGATGCCTGTTTTATTTACCTTCCTCCTCATTATTTGAAGTAACTTGAGAGGTTCTGTTCCTTAGAACAAAAATAACTGAACTAAACCCATGTCCTAAACTCAGGTCCCTTCTTGCCCTAGATGAGAGGCAGATAACTGACAACAACATGCCTAGCTTTTTCCAGGCCTTCTAGTCTATTCCTCTAGACACTGACTGAGGACCAGTGAGAACTTAAGGCAGTTCCAAGTGGGACACTTAGGACACTACCATCTGCATATGAGTATCCCATATGAGTATGAGTAAGAGTATTATCCCACTGCCTCACAGACTTTTACTGCCTTTTCTTTATTCACCAGAGCAAACCCCTTAGACAACAGTCCAGACCGGACCTGAGTCAATCACTCTCTTTTGGATACCATATTTTGACTGTTGGCCACTAGTCTTGGGTTTTTCAAGTCTGACTTTCAGCTCTGGCCATGCCCAGACCCAGCTAAGTCCCCTCCCCCAACATGTCTCCCTCCAAGTTATTGATTAATCCAATAGATATTTGAGTCTCTAATATGTGTCAGACGCTATGTTAGTCATTAGGATCATGAATCTGGGCAGGGGAAGATCTTGAGTTTGATGTTGGAGTTTGTTTTTGATGGAAATGGTAGCAATGCTCGACAGCAGCTGGAAATGTAGACCTGGAGCTTGGTAAATAGTTGGGAGTAGATGAGCTTGTCAAGAGAGTAGAAGAGGAAAAGAAAGCTGAGCCTTGGTTAATGGCCAAACTAAAGAATATAGAAAAGATAGGTCAGTTTTAGAAAAGAAGAAGGAGGAGGAGAAGGAGGAGGGGGAGGAGGGGGATGAGGAGAAGAAGAGGAAGAAGAAGCGGAAGGAGAAGAAAAAGGGACACAAAGTAAACAAAAGAAGATCCAGAACAATGCAGTGTCATAAAAGACATTAGAGCAGAGAATTTCAAGAGGGGGGAATTCAACAATGTCAAAAGCTGGGCATGGGGGGCATTAAACAATGTCAAAAGTTGCAAATCAAAACTTGCAGCAAAATATGAAAGAAAATAAGAAATGAAAAATCCTATCTGGAGATGAGTGAATGAGAATGAATAAATATTTTAAGAATGATTCAAAATGAAAAGTATAGTAAAATAATGGCTTTAATTTACAACTTTGAAACATTTAACAAAGTTTGCAAAAGGTCACACAGACCCAGTGCCAACAGAGTGAAGTAGATGGGAAAGAAAGTGAACAGGAAGTTAACCAGCCAGCTCAAGGACCTCAAGAAGAAAGGCATGCAGCAGGAAAAAATAACCACTATTTTTCTGACATTCCCACTATTGCTTATAAAAACCACAACGTTCCTTAAAGTTTGAAAATATTTTAAATATGCTTCACTTTGCAGATTTGGAAACAGTACCCTAGAGAGAATTCAGTTTGAAGGAAAAGGAGCCAAAAAAGAAAAAAAAAAAAATTGGATCGCTTAAGTAGCCATGTGTGATCTTTCTTTGATGGCACTCACTGGGCATTCTCTGAATTTACGATCAGGGGCTTCTAATTGATAAAGCTTTGATAGCACAAAAGGTCACCATGGATTACTCAGCCCTGCTTTGCAACATACTGTGCTCTTCACACACATTAGCAATTAACTGCAATAAATAATGGCATGAGTCACCCCTTTCAAACACAGGACAGCATCCTGAAGCTCCTTACCTGCAGTAAACAGCAGTAGGAACTGGCCTTTGTAGTAAACACTTTCCATTCCACAATAAAATTCATCTCTGAAGCTTGTCTGATATTTTTTCCCATTTAACACACATATTTTATATGGGATATAAGTCTATTCCCCCAGATGATTAGAAACCATATTTTTAAATAAAATCTCTGTAACACAAATGATATAAGTATGAACCTACCATTTAAAAAAATCTCTTTAATTAAATTATTCCTTCTTATAACCAAGAACACTTTATTATCCTAATGATTTATTATCTTAATTCAGTCCAACTGGCAAGAAGGAACTAGGTACCATTCTGTTGTAACATGTCTCATTCCCATTCCAATTTTGTTCGCAATAAATGTGTTACAGTTCTTCCATTGGCAGTCAAGGAAACTTCATACAAAAGCAGCATTTACTTGCAGTTACAACAGAGCCAAGCAATACATATGCTATTTGACAGTCTGGAATATCTGTTTTCCAGCAGTCATCTGGAGCTGTTATTGGAACCATTAAAATTATTTTTTTACAGTTTTTAAAGGCCCAAGACATATTAATTTGTCCTGATGGATGGTATAATGTGTTCATGTAAAAGAAAAATAAGTATTACATAAAACATGACTAAACTGGTCAGCCACCCCTCTTTACCTTTCTTTCGACTCCATGTGTTTAATTCATTCTCCACTGAAAATGGCAACCAGTAAAAAATAAAACCCCCAGTTTGATTCACTTTTTACTGGGTGATAGTCACACTCCTTATCACACTCCTTATCACAATGAGCAATGTCACTTTTGATCCAAAATAAGATTGAAACTTTTACTTTCACACAAAACTAAACACAGATAGTCTGATAATGGTAGAGAACTTCGTACAAACTGCCTCATTTAAAAGGCCCATTTAATGCCACATTTGGCCTGACTTAAATCAGACAGGCTCTCTTACAAGGAGCCAATCTTTATCTTTATTTAAAATTGGAGTGTGTGGCTTATCTGTCACTATAAAGACCTTGCCTTCTTTGTACAGGGGTAGAAGTTAAAGCTGAGGAGCAGGGTGAGCCTCTTTGACACAGTCAGGACAATCCAATTTACAAACAGATTGTATCCAAAGGTTCTTTTGTCAGTCTATTATAGGATTTTAAAAGCATTTTATCATAGAAACAATGTTATACTTATTGGTCAGGTTCTTAGAAAAGCCTGTTTAACCCACCATATAGTTGTGCTAACAGTTTAATAGTACCAAAATGCACCTGTGCTAAATAATACCATAGAACTGTGTACAATGTTGCTATGAGAAAATTCATTGAGAGTGCCAATTTTTTATGCCTGTGACATAGCTTACCAGTAACACCCTCTTCACTTCCTCTTGCAGATTTCCCTCCCTGTTGAGCAACAGGAGTTGGACTTCCTTGCCCTGAATAAAAGCCACCAATGTTGGCCACTATTATTTGGAGCCAGCATAGTAGAAGAATCACAAATGGTAGGTGAAGACAGAGACTAAGGGCAAGGGATGAGGGTGTGGGATAGAGTCTAATAGGTTAAGGATGGATGGAAGTCTCTCGCCAGCATACACCTTGGACCACATTCCTTGGTCTAACCTGGGCATCATCATGCCTTTCTTTCTGCCTGAGGATTACTCTGTCTGATTCACCTTCAATTGCTATTACGTGTTGCTTCTGCCAAGGTTTCTCTCTTTCACCTAAGTCGACTGCACCACAAAATAGCATTCCTGGCTTTTCTCCTTTGCTCCTGTGTGTCCTTTTGAAATTTCTTAAAGATTGTTATAGCTGCTAACAAAGGAAGTCAGGGAATAAAAAAGCTCTCCGAAATTTACTTTCCACATCTTTTTTGTTAATTTAGACTAAGTTAAGAAAGACAAAAGTACACCTGGATGATAACAATAGGTTTGAGGGGGACAAAACAAGGTATGAATTTGTTCTACAACATTCAAGAGCAAGATAGATCACATTAAATGGATATATTCTATGTAGAAAAAAAATCTGGCTCAGCCTCCCACAAGCCAGAGTTGGTATCAAGATATTCCAATTCACATTTGAGAGACTGCCTTCTCCCCTTCAACTCCCCCAGTGGGACCCTGAAAACAGGGTAAATCTCTTCTTCTGACCCTCAGATCATCATGGTCACACATGATGTTCACTGCTTAAGCCCACCAGTCCATTCAAAGACAGACCACACCATTCTTCTGTGCCAGGGATCTATTAAGTCAACTTCCAAGACAGTCATAAATGCTCCCTGCCCACAGCAACAACAAGCCCCACCTCAACTCCCCATCAGAAGATCTCACTTCGAGGGTAAAGTGTACAGGTTCCATCTACTCATAAATCTGTCACCTAGATTGGCACCTCACCCCAATCTCTGAAAGCTAATCCCACTCTTGCCAGTTCTGTATCCCCTGCTCTCCTCAACAAACCCCCCTCCCCAAGCTTGATGTTCCCACTGCTACTCTCCTCCTACATCTGTATTCCCAAAACAAAAACTTGGGTGGTAGGGTTTTATTCCAGGTACCAAGAAACTCTCAGTTTTGCTCTTTTTTCAGGCCTTCTATATAACAGCTATTTACAACACCCTGAAGCTAGGAAGCCCAGAATCAGAACATAACAACTTCTGGGGATTGTGGAAAAAAGTTTTAAATTATGTCAATAAATTATCCTGCCAAATATATTTCAGAGGAACTCCCAGACTCACATTTTTCTGTTTGTTTTTTTTTTTCTTTCATGACAGGTTGGCTGTAAACCAAGCCAGAGATGTAAGTGATACAGTGAGAAGGTCTAACATCCATATAATTGGAGTTCCAGAGGGAGAGGAGAGAGTGAATAGGGCAGAACAGAAAGAAAATCTGAAGAGATAATGTGTGATTATTTTCCAAGACTGAAAAAATACAGCAAGATATAGAATTAAGAATGCCTATAAATCCTAAGAAGGATAAGAAAAAATAACTACACTTAGGCACAGCAACCTGAAATCACTAATTTTTTAGGTGTGATGGTTTTGTGATGATTCAATAGATAAATTTAATAATAAAAGTGTTAGCAATCCTTATCTTTTGGACATACATACTCAGATTTATGGATGAAATTATATTATGTCAAAATAATCAAGGAATGAAGAAGTAGGTAGGGATATAAAGAGGAATAAATTGCTAATCTTATGATGAGTTGTTAATTGTTGAAGTTGAGTGATGGATAAATCAATACAGAAACTGAAGTGGAAGAGAAGGTCACTTGGTTTTGTTTTAGTTTTAATTGCAGTAAAATAAAACATTATTTACCATCTTAACCACTTTTCAAATTTTTTTATTTTTTATTATTTTTTTGGCCACACTGCATGGCTTGTGGGATCTTAGTTCCCCAACCAGGGATTGAACCCATGCCCTCAGCAGTGAAAGCGCAGAGTCCTAACTGCTGGACTGCCAGGGAATTCCCCCATTTTAACCATTTTTAAGTGTATAGTTCAGTAGCATTGGTATAGTCACATTGTTGTGCAACAGATCTCTAGAACTTTTTCATCTTACAAACTGAACTCTATACCCATTAAACAACACTTTCCCTCCCGCAAGTCCCTGAAAACTACAATTCTTCTTTGTGTTTCTATAAATTTGACTACCTTAGATACCTCATATAAGTGGAATCATAAAATATTTGTTATTTTGTGACTGGCTTATTTCACTTATAATGTTCTCAAGGTTCATCCATGTTGTAGCATGACAGGATTTCCTTTCTTTTTAAAGTTGAATAATATTCTATTGTATATGTATGCCACATTTTGTTTATCCATTCCTTTGTCAATGGATATTTAGCTTGCTTCCCACCTCTTGGCTACTATGAATAATGCTGCTATAATTATGGGTGTGCAAGTATCTCTTCATGGTCCTGCTTTCAATTCTTTTGGATGTATATTCAGAAGTAGAATTTCTGGATCATATGGTAATTTTATTTTTAATTTTTCAAGGAATTGCCATACTGTTTTCCATAGCAGATGCACCATTTTACATTCCCACCAATGGTGCACAAGGGTTCTAATTTCTCCACATCCTCATTATACTTATTATTTTCTGTTTTTTTGATAGTAGTCATCCTAATGGGTGATATTTCTTTGTGGTTTTGATTTGCATTTCTCTAATGATTAGTAAAGCCATCTTGTTTTCCAAGATGGACCTGAAGGACTTATGGGAGTTGCTCAGCTAATTGAATCCAGAAGCATGAGGAGCATGGTTGAGGTCAATACTGCAATTTGCCTCATCTACTGTCTACAGTCCACCTGATACATATGTGTTTATATGAAACAAAGTGAATGGATTTGGTTCTAATCTTGGTTGTTCAGGTTAATCAGAGTGGCTGAGAGTGGCATATTCTTGGGGAAAATTACTAGCAGCTAAGATGGCATAGAAACAAGGGGTGGATATTGTTGGGAAACAATTCTCCATGGGTCTCTTACGTTTCTGCACATCTTGCAAGGTAAGACACTAAGTTCCTTTGTTCTGGACTATCTTTCCAAGGATGTTTGTATACTGAATAGCCTTGGAAAGATCTTGGGACAGATCTGGGAAGATAGTATGTCCCTTTGAAGCTTCAAAAGACAATCAAGCTTACTGACCATTATAAAAGTTTCAGGTTTCCTAAGCTCAGGGTCTCTTTCCTGTAATGCAACTCACTGTGTGTGCAGAAGTCACCTGGCCCTCTTCACATTGCCCTGGGGAAAGTGGGGCTCAGGGAACTGGCACAAATGCTAATTCTTAGGCTGTTGTTATTGCTGTGAGTAATAAACAATCCTTTGTCTCTGATCCAGGAGCCAGAGCAGACACAAAACTGTGTCAGGCTACCTTATACCTTGTAAATAGGATAAAATCTCAGCTCTTTTACCATTCTTGACAAATATGTACAAAATAAAAGTAATACAAATAATACAGAACCTAAAAGATCTAGATAAAGCAATGCTCAGAAGAATATACATAGTCTTAGAAACTTCTTTTAATGGTCAAAAAGAATGAAAATTAATGAATTAAGCATTCAGCTCAAGATCTTAGAAAAGGACAATAAAATAAACCTAAGGAAAGCAAAAGAAAGATAACAGCAAGAAAAAATTAAACAGAAAATGAAAAAGAATGTATTTTTAAATATCAGTTCTTAAAATAAATAAATACATTAGATAAACATTCATGATTCTAACTAAGAAAAAATAAAGGAAAAAAATATATTTTTAGAGTAAAATTTAGAAATAACCATAGAATTAGAGGATATTAAAAGAACAATAAACTCCTTTGCTCAAATTCATGAAAATAAATCATTTGCTAATATGGTGTCATTTTGTTTTAATGAAGCCAGCAAAACACCGATACCAAAACTCAATATATATTGCACAAAAGAAAACTATATGGATCAATTTAATTATATATACTCATAAATTAATTAAATCATTATCAAATGGGATTTAGCAGCACATTTAAAAAGTAATACATTCTGGCCAGCTACGTTCATAGCAGGGATGGTAGGATACTCATTATTAGCAAATGTATTAACATAATCCATCACATTAATAAGCTGAAAAGAAAAATCATAATATCCATAGATTAAATAGTAGCATTTGATCAAATTCACATCTATTCTTCATTTTAACTAAGTAATTCTTAATAAAAAAGGGATAAATAGAGTCTTGTTTCACACAATTTTATTACATCATATACATCCTGCATAACTGAGAAATACCAAACACATTTCTATGGTAGTTTAGAAAAAGAATGCCTATTATTAGCATGATTAGTTAACACTGTTGTGGAAGTATCAGCTGACACAATAATTAGAAAAAGAAATGGGTAATAAAATTTAAGATAAAATGAGTGAATAAATAAATAGCCTTTCTGTATACAAACAACAGTCACTTACAAAATATAATAAATAAAAGATCCCATTTACAGTAGCAATAATAAGATTAAATGCCTAGTAATAAATTTAGCAAGAACTATGTCAATGTTATATAAAGAAAAACCTTAAAATGCTACAAGTCACACACATGCAAAAAGAAGACTTGAATAAATGGAAACAATGTGATATGACAGATAATAGTAAAGAAATGAAACATATTTCTCAGTGGAGAAAGAATTATTCAATAAGTGGTGTTAAAATGGTTCAAATTTTAATTTTTTTTTTTTTTTTCAGTACGCGGGCCTCTCACTGTTGTGGCCTCTCCCGTTGCGGAGCACAGGCCCTGGACGCACAGGCTCAGCGGCCATGGCTCACGGGCCCAGCCGCTCCGCGGCATGTGGGATCTCCCCGGACCGGGGCACGAACCCGTGTCCCCTGCATCGGCAGGCGGACTCTCAACCACTTCGCCACCAGGGAAGCCCAAATTTTAATTTTTTAATAATAAAACTACTAGAAGAAAACATGAGAAATGATCTTATAATATTTGAAAGGGAAAGCCTTTCTAAACCATGAAAGAAAAACTAAATAAACCCAAGTTCATGTAAATTAAAATATTCTACATGAAAAAAACAAAAGATTAAAATTAAAAGTTAGGGGAAAAATATAGCATTATTAAAGCCTAAAGCCTCCTTTATAAAGAGGTTCTGCAAAAAGACAAACAGTTCAATTGTGGGGGATAAATGGTCAACAGGAATAAAAAGACAATTTAAAGAAAAAAGAAATAAATGAGGCTTTAAATATTATGAAAAATTGATCAACCTCACTCATAATAAAATGTAAATTGAAGTTAGGAGATACCAATTTTACCTAACAGATTGGCAATGATCAAAAAAATTGAAAACCTACTGTTGGTGAAGGAGAATAGGCATCCTCACACTTTGTTGGTAGAAGTGTAATAGGTACCATATCAATGGAAGGCAGTTTGGCAACATCTATCAAAATTTTAAATGCACTTATCTTTTGATCCAACAATTCTATTTCTCAGAATATGTCCTACAGATATTTTGTACATGTGAAAAATGATATGGAAAGAAAGATCCCTGCAGAAATGTTTTTAATGGCAATAGATTAAATGCCCATTAAGATTAGTTAAATAAATAATGGTAGTACATCCACCCAAATGACTGCTATACAGCCATTAATAAAGGAAGAAGCAGCTCCTTTTGTATTGATAAAGAATGATCCCTAAACTATAAAAAAGCAAATTAAAACTATGTTAATACATGCTCATGGAATACAATTCTGAGGTTACAAATGGATTTAGAATACAAAATGAGTTTAGGCAATAATGTGTAAATTGATGTTCAAGATCAATTAACAATCAAGTAACGGGAATTCTGGCATTGTACTTAAGCCTAGAAAAGAGGGGTAAGACACAAAAGAAGAAGTAAAATCAGAGTCTAGAGAAAGATGAGCCATACGACAGAAAGCAAGAGCCTATGGAGGGGCACAGATTGTGAAAAATTCCCTGTAGTAGGGAAATAACTGGTAAGTTTCTAGAAAAAGAACTTTAAATAAAGGCAACAGCTCACTGGATGATTGTAAAGATCTGATCAACCAGGTTTTAGAACCATTGTTCCAGGTGGTTCCTATGCAGACTTTCAGATGGAAAAGACATATATGAAACTGAACACAAAAATTTCAAGGGCCACCTCACTAATAGAATGTAAAAATCTCACGGCTACAAAGGACCTTAAACAAAAAAATAGGCTTGCTTATGTTGTCTGCAGATGGTTACCAGGCATTGCATGAGAATAGCATGCCCAAATTCAAGCAATAGAGAGGCTTTATTAGCAGAACATATGGTCCAAAGTTGCATTCTCCAATATGGTAGCCACTAGCCATATGCGCTAATTAAATTTACATTTTAATTAATTAAAACGTTTGTAAAAATAAAATTCAGTTCCTCATTCTCTCTAGCCACATTTCAAATACTCAATAGCCACATGAGGCAGTGCCTATTGGATAGAACAGATAGAGAAATTTCCATCATTGCAGAAAGTTCTATTGGGTAGCACTGGTCTAAAAAATAGCATTGGCACTAAGTTGCTAGTCTAATTTTGTCAACCCTTTTTATTATTAATTTACTATTATTTTTTATTATTAATAAATACCTTATGAGTTGAGATTAACATTTGACGTCCAGAAGTGAATAGAAGCATTACAGTTAACACTAAGTGTATATTCGAATAGATATGTCTTAAATTCAAAGTTCTTACCCTTGGACATCAAAGATATAATCAACGTAGGTATCCAAATAAGTATAACAGATGTGTACCATATAGCAAACCACATGAAACAACTGAGGTAAGAACTGAAGGTTAAAAAACACAAAAAGCACTGGATACTGGAACTACAGGTGGGGAAAACACAAAAACAGACTTAGGGAAACAAAATCAAAAAAGCGTAGGGGAAGCAGAGGATAAGCAGCAGCTGGTGGAGGGCTTTGAAGGTCAGAGGCTTGCATATATCAGAGAGCAACAGTGAAACCTCTAAAGAACTCCTGTTGGCCTTTCACCACAGCATCACCACAGTTGACAACTGCCACCTTCTTGAAATATTCTCTTCTAGATTCCATGACTCCATGCAGCCCTAGTTTTTTTCCACCCAACCTCAAAATGCTGGAGAACCTTAGGCTGGGTTTCACACTCCCTTCTCTGCTGCTCCTTTAAACCATTATCAAGGATTTAAATATTATTTGTATGTAATTGATCCCAATAAAGTTGCAAAAAAGGAAAAATATTAATTCTCCTCCAAGCTCCACTCATATATTCAAATAGCTTATCTGGCATGCTTACTTGGATTTTCCCTCCAGCATCTTGTCTAGTAGAGGGCTTCTGATAAACACCAGTGAGCATCACTTGGAGTACAATGGAACTAATTCACAGGCAGAAAGTCTGCAAGTTGCATGATTCCCTTGTCCTCTAGCCATTCTGTGGGGAGGGCTGCTTGGGCCAGTGAGCAACCGAACATACCATGGATATATCCTCCAACAGAGCAAGCCTGCCCCCTTCCACTATTGCACTAGGTTCTGTGGGTGCAAGCCCTATATTTGGGGCACCCGGTTCTCAAGAAAGGTGTCTGCCAGTACTGGGGAAAATCCTGATGATATCTGGTGTTCTTCGGGGTAGGGGTAGTAAAGTGCTGCCTCTCCCACCAGGGGAAAAAGGAGCCAGTAGTGCCAGCTCATTTCCAACCAATCCACAAGGGTGACAAGGTTGTCTCTACATCTCCAGTTTAACATGTCTAAAACTGAATTCTTTATTCCTTCTATCTTAAACCCTTTCTTCCCCCCAACTTAGTTCCATCTCGAAAGATACTACCACATATCCATCATTCAAACTAGAAATCATGGGGTTATCCTAGAATACCCCCTTCTCCCTAATTCCTTACATCCAATCCACCACCAAATTCTATACAGCTGTATTATCTAATATTGGCTGTCAGCCACATATGGCCACTGAACACTTGAAATGGGGCTGGTCCAATTGAGGTGTGCTTTAAGTATAAAATACACATCAGATTTTGAAGACTTGTACAAAAAAAGAATGGCAAATATCTCACTAATAATTTTTATATTGATTATGTGTTAAAGTAGTAATATTTTGGATATATTGGGTTAGATAAAATACATTATTAAAATTAATTTCCTTTTACATTTTTAATATGGTTATGAGAAATTTTTAAATATATATTTGTGGTTCACATTATATTTCTATTGGACAGTGTTGCTATAGAGTATATCCATCAAAATCTTCCAGATCTACTGTCACCACCTTCACCCAAGTCACCATCATTTCTTGCCTGAACTACTACAATGGCCTTCTTATTAATCTTCATGCTTCTTCAATTGTCCCATTCTAACTGATTCTCTTTAAATTTAGAAATCCTTTTAAAATATAAGTCTTATTATATTTCTTACTTGCTTAATATCTCTCAATGGTTTCTCATTGTCCTTAAAATCCAAGTTTCCTATCATGGACTTTGAGGCCTTGCATATGATATGATTGTAGCTTCCCATGTGTCTGCCCATCACTATCATGCCTTGTAAAGCCACACAGGAGGCACTCACTATTCTCCAGCAGCACCTGGCATCCTTCAGTTCCTAAGACATACTAACTTTATACCCACCAGGGCCGTCACATCAACCATTCCCTATGCCTGGAATGTTCTGTGTGGCTTTTTGGCTGTCTCCATCTCATTCAAGTCTCACCTTATACATTAGTTCCCTAGGTGGCCCTCCCTGATCAGTCAGTCTAAGGGGTTCTGCCCTTTACTCTCCATCCAAGAACTCTGTTTCCTTCACTTTTCTCAATTTACAGTTAGCTATTTGTATGCTTAATGATTTGCCTCTCTTCCTCTGCTAGACTGTAAACCCCATGACAGATGGGGCCAGGTCTGTTCAACCTACCAGTGCAGACCCAGTGTTGGTCAAGGAATTTATTTTAGGGGCAGTGTATAGAAAATCTAAGAGTAGGGATTGGTTAGAGGTGAAAAGGTTAGAGGTTTAAAAAAAAAATGGATCCAAGAATTGCCTAGAGAAGAATATGTCAAAATTAAAGTTAATTGATACTAGAAGCTTCAATTCTGAATCATTTTTGGGAAAATTAGACTCGAATATATGATCCAGAAGTATTCTAGTATCCTTTGTTTCTAAATAGTTCAATATTGGCCAAGAGATCTAATCATTATTTTATCAGAATATTAATTTAACATATGATTTGAAGATGAGTCTCAAATCATACCTCCCCAAGTACTCCTCTTGTTTTCCTACCAGTCCTTGATAACCTTTCCAGGAACTTCTGTCATATTGAGTGGACATATTGAGTGGAAACAATATGGGATTCCCTCACGAAGCTCTGAGCATAATATCATATGGTGACCTTACAAACTCAGACCAGGCCTCCTTGGAGGCCAGTTCTCCTCCCTATAGCTCTCAAATGGCATAGTCCCTTAACCACAGTGGAACAGGATTGTCAAGTCTCAAATATATCTAAAAACAGGTCATAAATGGCATGTGATATGGGACACTGCTCACAGTATATTTATAAAAATAGGTTTAAAACAGTGATAATAATCCAGTGTCAAACACCACATAATTACATATGTGGTATTCAGCAAATATGTGTTGAAAAAGTTATTAATTTTAGCTAGAAAAGAGATATTTATCTTTCACACATAATGCATATGCATAAGAAAGACAAGACTAGAAAGTTTAACAAGTGCTATTTCTGGGGTATGAAGAGTATAGGTACTTTTTGTGTGTCTGCTTTTCTACATTTTCCAACATTGTGTAATTATATGATTAATATGCAATCAGGGGAAAATGTTATTTTTATAAACAAACCAATAAACTGTCAAAGCTACTACTGCACTCTTCTAGGCTCCCAAGGGCCTCAATTTTGGCAGAGACTCAGACTGCGGTAACTAAATATCAGTCCGATTGGGAAATGAAAGGAGAAAGGGGTAACATGGGTTTCTGAAGGACCTAGTTGGTCAAGCCATTACCCAAGGGACTCCTTTGCTCACTGACACTAGGGAAGAAAGTAGAGAAGTGCAAAGCAAAACTTATCTAAGTAAGTATTAACTTCAGCTGCAGAGGCAGGAGGAGGAAAAGCGACCTTCCCTACATGATGACAATTCTGTTCTAGAGTTTGTTGTCAAGGTTTCAAATGTCAGGTAGAGTATGGACCAGAATTCAACTTGATGAAGGCATGATTGCAGACAATAATACATGAAAGATAGCATTTAACTGCAGAGGTTTCAACATCTTTTGTGGCTACTATAACATGTAGGGCATGCACTGTACACATGGTGCTTTATACTAAAGGCATTTTAAATTTATTTCTAATTCTATCATTCTCCCTTACACACTGATCCTCAAAACTAGAACTGTTCACCCAGTGATAGTTAAGTGGGTAAGGTCACCAAAACAGCTACATTAAATGCCATGGGAGACCCAAGAGCATACACATTTGTATGTGCAATGTCTTCTAAACAAAAAAGAAACCACGGTGGTTTATAATGTGTCTGTTATATAACATTTAGTCTTACAACAAAATTTGATTCCCTCACTTCAGATGTCACCATTAAAATCTTTATTAAAAACAAACAAACAAAAAAATCCTCAAGTCCGAAAAGAATGAAAGTTAACAAACTATATCAACTGCAATCACATGGAGACCGTACCACCTTATGCTGGGTTTTTCGTACAGACACATAGCAAACACCACAGAAGTTTAAAAATGAAAATTAAACAAGAACAGAGGATCTGGTAGTATAACTGAAAAAGTTCAAAGACATGGCTGCATAATATTTTTAAGCATTAAGATTGTGTAACAAACAAGAAGAGAACTACAAACCTAGGTTAAAATGCAAAAAGTGCCCTAATCATATCATTTTGGAACTGTCTGAGACAATTGAACAGTAATATTTGCTTACAAGGAATGAATAACCATTCAAGGAGTACAGCTTGTAAACAGACATTAAACTATCAGGGAAAAAACTGTATACAAGAGTATCAGTTTATTTCTTCCAGCTTGAGGCTGACAGACCTACAGATAAAATGATACCCTGCTAACTCCCTTGGTATTTAAAGGATTCTTTACTTAGTTTGAATTATCAGCCAGACTTACAGCTGACATTAGAAAACTGTATAAATCAAACTGCTGTCTACAGTTCTCCCTGCAGTACGTGAACTTCTGTATACAAGTAAACACAGGGTGACTAGGACTTAGTTTTAATTCTTTTATCAGTTATTAATTACCTTTACTTGTCAATTAAATACATAATTTATATAATTTTTAATTATTTTATCATACACACAGATAAACTTTAATACTGTTAATAATTATCACATTTAGCTAAATTAACAAGCTTCAGCTATGCGTATCATGCTTACATGAAATGCAGTCATATAGCTTTGGTCAGGAGAAAAAGGTACTCTGAAGAAGCTGAGCAAGTCTGAAGAGATACAATCCCATATGCAGGGAGAAATAATGCTGACCCAAGTGCATTAATTTTGCTATAGACCCTTTGGTTAATGCTCAGAGTGTAACACGACAATCAGTACTCCCTTGCTGCAGGAAAGCAAAAAGGAAGGAATGCCTCTAACTTGGGTCCACATATCCTACTTTCCTTAGAAAAGGAGGCTGTGTGTGGTTGCCTAGAGACTAAATCCAGTTTACTAATCAAAGAAATATACCAGTTCTCCACAGGGCATGGAACTTCATCACAGGTCTTGTTCTCCTGTGGAAAAAGGCCAAAGTCTAAATTTATCTGTACTCGTGGGGTAGCAAGACCAAAGCAGGGAGCAACTGCCCTCTTGGTGTTATTTTTCCAACGGCATTTGCTCACTCCGTGTCTCTGTGTCTCATTTTGGTAATTCTTGAAATAGTTCAAATTTTTTCATTATTATTTTATTTGTTATGGTGATCTGTGATCAGTGATCTTTGATGTTACTATTGTAATTGTTTTGCGGTGTCATGAACTATGCCCATATTAGATGGTGAATTTAATTGATAAATGTTGTGTGTGTTCTGACTGCTCCACCAACCAGCTGACACCCCTTCTCTTGCCCTCTCCTCAGGCCTCCCCATTCCCTGAGACACAACAATATTGAAATTAGGCCAGTTAATAACCCAACAAAGGCCTCTAAGTATTCAAGTCTCTCACTTTAAATCAGAAGCTTAGTGACTTGGAAAACCAAGACAGACGGAAAGCTTAGCCTCTTGCACCAAACAGCCAAGCTATGAATGCAAAGGAAATGTTCTTGAAGGCAATTAAATGTGCTACTCCAGTGAACACACAAAGGATAAGAAAGTGAAACAGCCTTATTGTTGATATGGAGAAAGTTTTAGTGGTCTGGATAGAAGATCAAACCAGCCACAACATTCCCTTAAGCCAAAGCCTAATCCAGAGCAAGACCCTGACTCTCTTCAGTTCTATGAAGGCTGAGAGAGGTGAGGAAGCTACAGAAGAAAAGTTGGAAGTTAGCAGGGGTTGGTTCACGAGGTTTGAGGAAAAAAGCCATCTCCATAACATAAAAGTGCAAGGTGAAGCAGCAAGAGCTGATGTATTGAATAGAAGCTGCAGCAAGTTATGCAGAAGATCTAGTTAAGATGATTAATGAAGGTGACTGCACTAAACAACAGATTTTCAATGTAGATGGAACAGCCTTCTATTGGAAGAAGATGCATTCTAGGATTTTCATAGCTAGAGAGGAAAAGTCTATCCCAGGCTTCAAAGCTTCAAGAGAGACAGGCTGATTCTTTTGTTGGGGGATCATGCAGATGATGACTTGAAGTCAAAGCCAATGCTCATTTATCATTCCAGAAATCTTAGGCTCTTCAGAATTATGCTCAATCTACTCTGCCTGTGCTCTAATAAATGGAACAACAAAGCTTAGGTGACAGTGCATCTGTTTACAACATGATCTACTGAATATTTTAAGCCCACCTACTGCTCAGGAAAAAAGATTCCTTTCAAAATATTACTGCTCATTGACAACGCGTCTGGTCACCCAAGAGCTCTGATGGAGATGCACAGATTAATGTTGTTTTCATGCCTGCTAACACAACATCTGTTCTGCAGCCCATGGATCAAGGAGTAATTTCAAGTCTTATTATTTATGAAAGAAATTTTATAATGCTACAGCTGCCATAGATTGTGATTCCTCTGATGGATCTGGGCAAAGTAAATCGAAAACCTTCTGGAAAAGATTCACCATTCCTTTTTTTTTTAAATTGTAGTACAATTGAATATATATATATATATATTCTTTTTCATATTCTTTTCCATACAGTTTATTACAGAATATTAAGGATTCACCATTCTAGATGTCATTAAGAACCTTTGTAAAAAAATTTTTTTTAATTAAAAAAACAACTTCATGATTCATGGGAAGAAGTCAAAATACCAACAGTAATGGGAGTTTGGGAAAAGTTGAATCCAGACCTCATGGATGACTTCGGGGGCGTTCAAGACATCAGTGGAGGAAGGAACTGTAAATGTGGTAGAAAGAGGGAGGAAACTACAATTAAAGTGAAGCCTGAAGATGTGACTGAATTGCTGTAATTTCATGATAAAACTTTAAAGGATGAGAAGTTGCTTCTTATGGATGAGCGAAGAACAGGGCTTCTTGAGATGGAAACTATTCCTGGTGAAGACTGTTGAAATAACATCAAATGATTTAGACTATTACATAAACTTAGTTGATAACACAGTAGCAGGGCTGGAGAGGATTGACCCCAATTTTTAAAGAAGTTCTACTGTGGGTAAAATACTGTCAAACAGCACTACATGCTACAGAGAAATCATTCATGAAAGGAAGAGTCAATTCATGCACTAAGCTTCACTGTTGTCTTGTTTTAAGAAATGTCCACAGCCACCCCAACCTTCAGCAACCACCATCCTGATCAGTCAGCAGTCATCAACATCCTGGCAGGACGCTCCACCAGCAAGAAGATTATGACTCACTGAAGCCTCAGATGATAGTTAGCATTTTTTAGCAATTAAGTATTTTTAATTAAGGTATGTATTTTTTTTAGACAGTATGCTATTGCACACTTAATGGACTACAGTATAAATCATTTTCATATGCACTGGGAAACCAAGACATTCCATGTGACTCACTTTATTGCAACATTCACTTTATTGCAGTGATCTGTAACTGAACCCACAATAATCTCTACGATAATCTCCGAGATATGTCTATAACTCAATTTTTTTAAAAAGAACTGACTCTACTTCAATCAGACTCAAACCTAAAATATGACATGTAAGCTACTATATAAAAAATAAACAAGGTCCTACTGTATAGCACAGGGAACTATATTCAATTATCTTGTAATAAACTCTAATGGAAAAGAATGTGAAAAAAGTATATATTCTGAATCACTTTGCTGTACACCAGAAACTAACAAAAGATCATAAATTAACTATACTTCAAAAACAATTATATATGTGTGTGTATATATATATATAATGTTAATCTTGCCTGACAGGCATTAGCCATTTGTTTCTACAAAGAATACAAAGGAAGTTGTCCCTCCCCAACACCCCCAAATAAGTACTGTATTTTACTTCTGTGCATCCCACATCCTCCTTGGCCACTGGCAACTGTTGCTGTATCATCTCATCAGCCCAAGTACAATCCTCATGACCAGCTGATGCCAATAAACTTTTATTTCCTCTGCCCATCTCCTTCACATTCCTTATAAACTTGTTAGATTTCAAAGCAATACCTCAGAAAGTATTACTATACAACTCAGAAGACTTAAGGAATTAAGGGGTTCATGTCCCCTTCCTCCTTCAAAGCCAGTAAAAGTGTATCAAGCCCTTACATCGTATCACTCTGACCTCCTCTTTTACCTCCCTCTTTGACTTTTAAGGACCCCTTTGATTACACTCAGCCCAGCCAGATAATCTGAGATAACCTTCCCATCTCAGAACCTTAAGCCATAACAATAAAATTTACTCCCAATACTACTACTGTACCCATACAACAGAATATTATTTGGCAACATAAATGAATGAAATACTGATACATGGTACAAAATGAACCTTAGAAACATTATGCTAAGTGAAAGAAGCCAGTCACAAAAGACCACAAATTGTATGATTCCATTTATATGAAACATTCAGAATAGGCAATCTTATAGACAGCAAGTAGATCAATGGTTGCTTAGGGCTAGGAAAGTAGGAGTGGGTAATGGAGATGGACTGCTAATGGGTAAAGGGTTTCTTTTAAAGGGCACAAACACATTTTAAAGTTAGATTGTGGTGATTATTACACAGCACTATGAGTTTTTTTGTTTTTGTTTTTGTTTTGCGGTACGCGGGCCTCTCACTGTTGTGGCCTCTCCCGTTGCGGAGCACAGGCTCCGGACGCGCAGGCTCAGCACGCGCAGGCTCAGCAGCCATGGCTCACGGGCCCAGCCGCTCCGCGGCACGTGGGATCTTCCCGAACCGGGGCACGAACCCGTGTTCCCTGCATCGGCAGGTGGACTCTCAACCACTGCGCCACCAGGGAAGCCCCAATATGAGTATTTTAAAAAATTGAATTGCATACTTTAAATTGAATTGTATGGTATATGAATTATACATTGATAAAGCTGTTGTTAAAAATACTACTGTATTTATTATGGCTACCATTGAAAAGTTACTATGTGCAAGAAACCTTAGAGACCCTATATCATCTGATTCTTAACAACTCTGTGAGTTCAATTTTTCATCTTACAGATGAGAAAACAAGTTCAGTAAAATTATTTACACAAAGTTACAGAGCTGGTCAGGAACAGTACCCAGATATACTACTCTAAAGAAATGTCTCTATACAGTCCGTGCTTTCTAAATTATGCCATGCTTGTCATCAAATACTTTATTGGAAATATAAGAGATCACTGACATACAAATGGCCTTGAAAAAACAGGCATTTGGTTTCTATCACTGGTGGGAGTAAGTTTTTGTGAGGCATCAATGATAAGAAATAAGGCTTAACACAGGGAATTATACCCATTATCTTGGGGGGCGCGGGGGGTGTGTACCTATCTTATATATACCTATAATGGAGTATAATCTGCAAAAACAATACTGAATCACTATGCCGTACACCTGAAACATAATACTGTAAATCAACTATATGTACTTCAATAAAAGGAAAAAAAAGGCTTAAAAGGTTAGCGTCATTGTTACTTAATTCAAAATCCACATCTAGAAAACAAATGTCTCTGGAAAGCAATTAAAAGTAATTAAGCTCATATAATTTGTTCCTTCTCTTTCAGTTTATGTCAGAGCTAGACTGTGAATGTCTTCAAGATACAGATGTCATCTGTTTGTCATTTTTTAAGTCAGCGCCTCTAAAAATTCTTGGTTCTTTGTATTAACAGAAACACCAACAAAATATAAATATACAGAAACCATCATTATTTCTTTAAACTACACTCATTAGGCAAAAGTATTCCTTTATTTAGATTTTATTCTTACATTTAGTTTTTTATACATACATTTAGAGGAAACTACAAACACTAACTTATTAGCCATTCCAGAAAGATAGGTGGATAAAGAAAGTATAAGAGGAAGAAATACAGATATATACTAAACTAAACGTACACTTCTTCACCTAAAATGCAACTAATCATCTATTTAGTTGTTATATTAGTCTGTTTGCTGCTGTAACAAATTATCACAAACTCAGTGGCTTAAAACAACACCAGTTTATTATCTTTTGGTTCTGTAGGTCTGAAGTCTGACATGGGTCTCACTGGGCTAAATTCAAGGTCTCAGCACGGCTGCGTTCCTTTCTGAGGTGCTAGTGAGGAATGCTTCTTTGCCTTTTCCATTGGTTCATGTCCCCTTCCTGCATTCCTTGGTTCATGTCCCCTTCCTCCTTCAAAGCCAGTAAAAGTGGGTCAAGTCCTTCTTACATTGCATCACTCTGACCTCTTCTTTTACCTCCCTCTTCCACTTTTAAGGACCCTTATGATTATACTGGGCCCACCCAGATAATCTGGGATAACCTCCCCAACTCAGGACCTCAAATTAAGGTCCTTAACTTAATCACATCTGCAAAGTCCTTTTATAATGTAACGAAACATATCCACAGGTTCTGGGAATTAAGACATTGATATCTTTGGGTAACCATTATTCTGCCTATCACAGTTGCCCTTATGTTCAAAGAAATCAGGATATACCCATAGTAAATTGAGCCTAAACTGGAGGAGTGGTGGGGCATACTAATGGTTTAAATAGAGTACGTAGAATTTGGGATGAAAAATTCCTCCTTTTTGTTGTCATATTCTTACTGACATTCTATTTTGAAGATGAACCATAATTAGATACATGGAATAATAGGAGAAATAGGTTGCCATTCAAAACCATGATAGGAAATAGAACTATCTAAATGAATGTCAATTTTCAAATCTGAACAGAAACCAAAAAAGCTTATTTTGTACTTTCTTTTTACACCTTGTTCTGCCATAGCACTCAGCAACTACCATTCATACAAAAGCCACAGCCTATATCATAAAATTGGGTGTTGTACTAATTCAAACTACAGAAAAGGTAGCTGGGAAGAGTATACCAGGGCATAATGACCATGAGTTTTTATGAACCTTTAAACTAAAGTATCCAAAGAAACATTATATATGTGGTTAAGAAAACAAACCTCCTTTTTGAAAGGTCCAAATTCAAAACGAAATTATGTCACTACATTGTAAGACTGACTTCTGCTTAATTCCCCAGAACAACATTCTGTCCAGTGTTTAACTTTTTCAATTTAGCGTTATATCTTTTTTGACTCCAAGACAGAAGACTGATGTTTGATGTACTCAAGTTATAGCCAGCATTTACCAATTCTTTGATTCGACTTTTTAAAGTGCTTATGCTTGAGTCCAAAATCCGAGGATTTTCAATTATTTGTGAAATGCTAATTTTTTCTTCTATGAGGCAGTCTATTTTATCACTAAACTTTTTCTCTCCCAAGAAGATCACATCTGGACAGCTTAAAACAAACTTCCGAATCTCTTCTGTAGTACACCCAAGAGAAAACAGTCTTTCTTTGATATTTGTGTAGTTTCTTCTCATACAATCATTGGAAAGGTCTAGGATTTTAGCTCCTGGACCATGTATCAAAACAAGCAGCTGTTCATTGTTCAAGTTGAAAGCTGACTGTAAAAATTCAATATTAGTTTTTACCCGTTTGGTGCTCTGAATTAAGATGAAAGGGTTTTTAAAAATTATCTTCCTGACAAAACCTGTGGGATCATTGTGACCCAAAGACAAACAGACTTCTCGCAAAAATTCAACCATCTGTTTATTCAGCTCGAGACTATTGGAGAAGGTACGCGGGGCACTGGTCAACAATCGACAAAGGCATTTATGGGTCAATCCAACTGAGTAGAGGAACTCTATATTTTTCTCTAAGTTTAGGTTGTTACTGGACCGAAAAAAGGATTCAGGAGAACGTTCCAAAATAGCTACAATTTCAAGGTCTGATGTCACAATTCTTCTCCACAGATCCCACCGATATGAAAGACTTTCAGGTGTGCGTGTCATGGCTCGTGGATATCTTGATATGATGCTAGCAATCACTTCTTTGCTAGCTCCTTTAGACAGAAGGAATGTCTTCAGGTTCTGCTCATTAGTACCTCTCCTATTAAAAACTCCAGGCTGTCGTTTCTTTGCCATGTCAACATCTACTCCCATAGTAAGTAAGTTATTCAGCAGTTCTTCACTTTCCAAAGGTTCACTGTCTGCATTATCACATTTCATACTGAAAAGCCTAAATGAAACTGATTTCAAGAGGACTTCTGCTGAAAATCGGATCATCCAACATCTTGAACCAAAAAGAAAGTTACTTCTCATATACAAGAGGTTTCTTGGTGCCATAATGGTCAGGTAGCCCAAACCTTTTGGAATGCTGTATAAAACAACATATAATAATATTATACAAACACACATGTTAAAGAGATAAAAGACCATATTATGACCCTGTAAGTATCATGGTCATTTCTGTAAGAAAACACCTAGGGATCCAGCTCTCCTGGTGCTGTGGTAACAATCCCACCACCACACTCCCACTCCCTAGCTCACTGCTTCTGATTATCTGTGGGTCAGGGGCCAGTTCTATTCTTAACATAAAGAAAAGCAGTACAGCATCATCACTGCTCCAGAATTATTCCTGCCTTTACCTTCCTCTTTTTATTTGGCCTTGCCTGCCTTGGCTACCCAAAACCAGTTGCCCCTCTCCATCTCTGCTTTATCTTCCTGGTTACCAAACCTTTGGCTTATTCCTACTAACTGATGCTTTCAATTCTGCCTTGTCTTCTAACTTACTAGATCTTTGGCCTTGCCTCTGCCCATAGATACCAGACTTCTTTGCCTCTGTTCTCACTTCCTGGTTATCAAACTCTAAATCTAGGGGACTTCCCTGGTGGCACAGTGTTTAAGAATCCGCCTGCCAACGCAGGGAACACGGGTTCTACCCCTGGTCTGGGATAGATCCCACATGCCGCGGAGCAACTAAGCGCATGCACCACAACTACTGAGCCTGGGCTCTACAGCCCGTGCTCCACAACAAGAGAAGCCACCACAATGAGAAGCCTGCACAACGAAACGAAGAGTAGCCCCCACCCGCCACAACTAGAGAAAGCCCGCGCACAACAAGGAAGACCCAACACAGCCAAAAAAAAAAAATTTTTTTTTAAACCTCTAAATCTAGCCCTGAAAACCAACACTTCATACTACCTAATTTCCACCTTAAACACCTTTTTCTAGATTCATGGTACTCGTTAAACCCATGCTATCATTAGAACCTTAATTCTTATCTTACATAGCTCCTGATTCCAGTCTCCATGTCACTCAATTTACCTTAACGTCCCCTTGGTTCTTGGGTTAACCCAACAACTCCAAACCAATTTTCATCTTCATAATGATCTAGCTGGCATATTTCATACACACAGTCCACCGCATGTGGAACTATATAGAGAGATGGGATGTAAACATTTTAAAAGTTACTTTTGCCATTCTCCTCACCACCATTTTATAAAAGACTAACTCAGGGCTCTCTGCATCTGTGTCACAGCACATGTAACTTTGATCAAGTGACTAAAACCTTGATAACTCATTTTCCTGATCATTTAGAAATAGGGCATAAAATGGATGAACTTATACATGATAATAATCATAGGTCCCTACTAAAACAAGCACTCTATTTATAGGAAATATTTTACGAGAAAATTAACAGAAAAGTTTTCTTCTGTTATCCAGCTTGTCAGATGGTTTATGTTCCTAAGTTGTTTGTGGTCTCAGTCATACAACAACACATAATACTTTTTTAACTGTACTTTCTCCTTTTCAGACTATACAGCTGTGACAAACTTAGTTCTTGATTCCTAATTACTTACAACAGGCTCTTATCACTTAAAAGAGGCATTTCCTTTCTCCTCTCTGCTAATTAAGCATAAAATAGAAAATAGAGATAAATGGTTCCAACTCACCACTAATATCTCTGGGCTTGAGACACTGCTTTCAAGATCCATATAAGAAAAGCTCCTCTGTGTCTGTCCTTTTAATTACTACAATCTAACAAGAACTTGGATTAAGCCTACAGGCTGGGAACATTCCTGTAACTCAGATAATCCACCAATCATCAAAGAATTAACAAAAGATTCCAAAACTATAGATTCAAATAACATTCAAACAAAACGCAGAACACTCACAAAGTAAACATCAAACAGCAAAAGCACATTTTAGATTGCCCTATACTCTTGAGTTCATTATTCTTCATGTCTCCATAATACCACATACTACTCTATAACTACATACTCTTCCAAAAATGCATGAAGATAGGAACTTAAAAATAAGATCCTCCTAACTAAAGAATGAAGGCTTTACCTTGCCCTGCTCAACAACCTGCTCTCTTCCAGATGCTCAGGGTGACCTCTACTGGATAATGGGACAGAACACTGACAGCTGTAGATAAAACCAGTGCTTTCCAGAGAGGGGTGAGGGATTATCCAACGGGACGCAGGTAGAAAACAGTAAAACTCCAATTTATGTTTGTCTTGGCCTTTTAAAATTTCTACTTTTTACATGTTTCATAATGTAAAAATGTATACAATAGTACTATAAAACATGTATATAACTAATTAGTAAATAAATATACCTATATTGGAGGTACATTTATAAACCTTTTTATTAAGATTGTACATGTTCAAAAATGTCTATGACTACTACTCTAGACTACACTCTACTCTTGAGAAACAGGGCTGAACGAGTCACAGAAAATTCAAAAGAAATTCTACTGATGAAAAACTAAAAGTAAAAATATATGCCAAATATCTTAACAAAAGAGGAATAAATTAAGGTTTCTCCTGAATCTGTCATAGGGGGATTTTGTCTTTGTGTATAGTTAATTCTCCATGGAAATATCTTTCACACAACTTAATGTCCAAAACCAAACTGAGCATCCTTCCCAGCCCCAAAACCAGCCCTCCTCTAATTAATGAAATCACTATTACTCGGTAATCACTCATGATAAAAAAAAAAAATCTGAAAGTAAGCTTTGGGTTTTTTTCTCTTCCTCAACCCCAGTCATTAAATCATGTAGATTCAGCTTCTTCAGTACCTCTGAAATCCAATCTCTCTACTCTTTGCTATTCTCTCAGACTATAACAGCCACTTAACTTGCTTCTCTAACATCAGTCACTCAAAACTGCCACCACAGTACACCTGTAAAACAAAGATGTGATCACGTCCCTCATTCCCTGATTCCCTGACCTCTGTAGCTGTCCCCTAGAAGGTAAAATCTTCAGATTGACCTTTCTAGCTATCTATTCTATTCTACAACCTCACAACAAAGCACCATTGCTCTCAAATCTCGGGTCCTAAACATCCTTGACCATTCTTGTCTCCCTGCCTTTTTTTAAGCTGTTCTGTCTTTCAGAAAGGCCTATCCTCCTAATGTCTATCCACAGTACAAGATCCCATTCAAACAGTATCTTACCACAAATCTTTAACTTAAGAAATACTTGAAGTTGAAGTGAATCATTTGTTTTATAGTAATTTGTTACTAAGAGTCTAAAACTAAGTGTTCTATTTACATAGGGGAAAAAAGAGCTGAACTGGACTTAGAACTAGCAACAAAAATTTGGTTTTGATTACAATACTATAAATGCAATAAATTGACCCCCCCAAAATGGTATGAACAGTCTTAGCTAAGCCTAAAAACAATGGTAACTAGTATCAACAGCTGGTAAACATATGAAGAAATGGGGGGAATTCTCAAATATTACTGTTGTTGAGGAATTTGGTACCATCCATCATATCTTTCAACCCAGCATTTCTCCTTCTTGGAGATTATCCAAAGGAAATACAGGACAAGAATACACATTTGTTATTTTAAAAAAAAAAAAAAGGATGACCATTATAATATTACTTGCTACAGCAAAAAAGAAGGAACCCAACTGGCCACCAATAGTAGAATGATTAATAAATAGTGGTACATGTATACAATATAATACTACACAGCCTCCTTTTAAAAATGAGGCAGGGACTTCCCTGATGGCACAGTGGTTGAGAATCTGCCTGCCAATGCAGGGGACAAGGGTTCGAGCCCTGGTCTGGGAAGATCGCACATGCCGCGGAGCAACTAGGTCCGTGAGCCACAACTACTGAGCCTGCGCGTCTGGAGCCTGTGCTCTGCAACGAGAGGCCGCGACAGTGAGAGGTCGGCACACCGCGATGAAGAGTGGCCCCCGCTCGCCGCAACTAGAGAAAGCCCTCGCACAGAAACGAAGACCCAACACAGCCAAAAATAAATAAATTAAAAAAAAATTTTTTTTTGATGAGGCAGATCTAACACAAGAGAAAGATGTCCAAGACATTCTAAGTGGCAACCTGCTTAACAGTACAATGGCTAGGATAATACCACTTAAATAAAAAGGGGGGAGGGGACATTAATATATACAGAGAGAGGAAAAAACAGAATGTTATTTTTCAGTTTTCAACACAAAAAAAGTTAAGCCTGATGAATATCAATTTATTTTACTCCTTTAGCATCCAATCTCCATTCAAAATACTATTACATCTAGCGTGGTGAATAAATATTTAAGCAGCCTAATGCAAGAAGTACCAACTGCCTCAATCTACGAATTTCAAAACTAATTAATATTCCATAACTTATTTCCATCTGTCTCTCAAATTGCCGTTTTTAATTACCAAAGCCACTATTCCAAGAGCTAAAGGTCAAAATTAGCAAATACACTGAAAATCTCTGTACCTGTAACTTGTGAGGTCTAAGGAATAAAGGAAGATTTATGAGCCCCTCTGCTCCACAATTCCCCGGACAAAGAGGCTTTTAATGGAAATGGGTAATCACTGGTTCCAGGCTTCTACATTCCAGTTAGTCTTCTTTTGACAAAACGAGCTAAGTTTGGAGATATTTACAGCAATGAACTTCTCACCTCATTTGTCTTAAGGAAAGAGAACTTTGCATTCCTCCAGAAAAGCTGAAAAATAGCTGTTTCCTAGAAATGGAAAAATAAAAGGGGCGGGGATAAAATAACGTCAGGACTTGTAATACAGAATAAGGAGCTCAATTTCAGCTAACGCTGCATAATGTTCTCGTGAGATGCATAACCTCTTATATACTAGGCATCTCTCAGAGATACTGAGAAGAAAATGGCAAGTACAAGCCCGAGTATAAGAGGTAAAGGCGGCAGAATCAGAGTATAATTTGTAAAACCAGAACTAAGTGCTTCACACACATTATCTTAACATCCACAACTTAAAAGGTCGGCATCATTCCTAAAATTACAAAATCAGAAAAAGCGCCGAGCTCCCTCACTAGCTTGACTCAGCTCGTTGAAGCAAGGTTCGAACCCAGTTGAGTCTTTAACTCAAAAATTCCACGGGTATTTCCACGGGTTCTTCCATCCCTCTTCCTCCCACAAAGAAACTCTACAAGGGGCTGCACGGGAACGGGACTCCGTTACACATCACAGTCACCCAGACCCGCTTCTAAAAAGACAACGCCCGCCGGCAGCGAGTCACCGACCTTAACTTGGACTATAACTGGGCGCTAGAGATACCTTTACTTTCCCTTCTGGGGTCTGGAGAAGAACAGAAGAACGGAAGTGGACAGGAATAACTTCCGGCGAGGGGCCGCGCACAGAGGTGACGTCACCCTCCTGGCGCCCCCCGGCGGCCACGCGGCCGCCTTCCATAGCCTGACGCTAGGGCCCCGGCAGAGGGCAGCAGGAGACCGCGGTGAGCGCGGGGAACCGGTCTTCAGGTCTGATTTTGGAGGGCGGGGCGGGACTCGGAGCTTTCCCAAGACCCGGCCAAAGGCCCAGAGTCGCTGCAGGGATCCGTTTCCTGCAGGCGACACGCGGTGGGAAAGTCACTGTTATATACGTGAAGTTTGCAGCCTGATAGGATGATTACGCTTATTAATGTGATTAACATGGCGTGGATGAACACCTCCGCGTTTGGTGCAGGAAAACGCGTGTGAACAGCTCCAGGTTTTCGTTTTTGAACTACCTGGTAAATCCTGAAGTGTGGCTGCTAGTCCGAATTCAGTCAGCCTTCAGGACGGGAAGCAATTCTAGTGTTCTTCGATTTAAGTGCTTACAATACAAATTACTTCTGGTTCTTTTGAAATTGTGACGAATTTGTGCTATTTAAATCAAAGTTTTGGGACTTCCCTGGCAGTCCTGTGGTTAAGACTCTGCGCTCCCAATGCAGGGGGCATGGCTTCCATCCCTGGTGGGGGAACTAGGATCCGGCGTGCCCCAGGGCGCGGCCAAAAAATTAAAAAATAATAATAAGTAAATAAAAGTTTCAGTACAAACAATCTCCTCATCCAGTGCGTTTTTGTCACCTCTGGGGGTGTCACCTTAAACCTTCGTGGTCCCCTCAGTCCCCAAAAGAAGGCTTATACAGAGATTAATGAAATAATCATCAGGTTGCCGCTTATCTTCTGGAGGAAGTGGTAGTTTAGTCCTTGGAAAAACAGAGAGATGGGGAGACGGTTGATCCTGAATTCTAGTACAAGGAAGAATTTCTTGCATTGCCCTCTTCTATGTAGGAGCATAGTGGTAGAATTTTCTTCATCCCATTTCTGCACCAATGAACCAATTAACGTTTTATCCTCACTCTGTCCCTTAGCTGACTCCTAGCTGGTTTGTTGTCGTCACTTTGTTTTGAATTAACGTTCTATTTTGTTGGTTTATAAGGATAAAGATTTACCTTTGAGACTTTACTAATAATCTATCTTTTAAGTGAAATGATTTACTCCAGTTCCTCCAGGTTAAAAAAAATTGTCTGGAAAAATTAGAAATGGTCTCTTTATGTGAGTTTCTAAAATCTATTTCTGCATGGAAGGAGCTCATATATCCCAGTTAATATTTACTATTATATATAAATATATAAATTTATGTATATAAGCATATAAATATTATATCTACAAACTGCCTTACAATCAGAATGTAAAACAATAAAATCTTTTTTAGGAATCAGTAAACTTCAGACTTTAAGAGTACATTTAGGATTATGGAGCCTCAGTCCTCCTTTTACAGATGAGACATTGAAATCCTTAGAGTAGAAGCCAGCAAGAGAATACACGTCTTATGACTCCTTGACCAGTAAGTTTTCTGTGATTTATACCACATGCTTTGTTGTATTGACATAGATTATCAAAGGTTCTTTCAGACTTACTTAAGCAACCTCACTGTTTGTTATTTGTGATGTCATGTAGGCAAAGGAGATTGGTTCTTTTGAAAATAAGTTCCATATTTCCTATCCCAAATTTTCTGATTACAAATATATTTTAAATACATATTATAAAACAGTGAATAAGAAAAGTATAATAATGGTTGGATTAGAACGGTGTATTTTTTTTTTTTTTTTTTTTTGCGGTATGCGGGCCTCTCACTGCTGTGGCCTCTCGCGTTGCGGAGCACAGGCTCCGGACGCGCAGGCTCAGCGGCCATGGCTTACAGGCCCAGCCGCTCCATGGCATATGGGATCTTCCCGGACCAGGGCACGAACCCGTGTCCCCTGCATCGTCAGGCGGACTCTCAACCACTGTGCCACCAGAGAAGCCCTAGAATGGTGTATTATTGATTCATTTTTCCTTCTCATATTTCTGCAGAGGTTTAATCATTAATGATTTGTGAAATGTTGTCATTACCTTCAATAAGACCAAGGACTATTACTTGGTTGTCGTTGGTGGTGTGTTAGAATGGAACCTGTATATACCTTGCCTGTATTTTATTCATTATTCGCTATATCCTGCCTGCCACCACTATTTTCAGGATGGGGGGGATATAGTGGAAAACAAGACAAGGCCCTGCCCTCCTGGGATAATATTATCCCTCCTGGGATGTTATTTCCAGGATAGGTCTCACTCAGCCTGAGTATCTGCTCATCTACATGCTTTCCCAAGACCATAGCTGACCCAAGGCCCTACTAAAATGATGTAATTAAGAAAAAGAAAGTGTGGTTAGAAACACTGGGGGGCTGTGTGTGGGAGAAGATCAGTGGCAGGGAGTAAGCGATGATGAAGGAACAAAGAGGAAAAGGAATGAGATGAAGTAGTAGCAGCATGGTAGAGAATTTTTCCTAGAAGCTGTTCTAAAGTTTTCATCTTTCTGGATTTTTAATAAAGGCTAAAGTAACTCAGTTTTTAAGTCGAATTTATATTGTCATATATCTCTTTTACAATTCTCTTTCTTTTCTGAAACCATGGTGATATTGGATGGTATATGTATTTTTAAATGACCTTACTTGTGGAAAGACAAAGTTGCTAAATTGAATTGGACCTCTCCTTCCCCAACCCCCTTTTTATTTGAAAGTCTATTTCAGGGAAAGGATAGACTCTGGATAGACTCTGGAGCCCTCCTTCCTCAAATTGGACTTAGACACTCAGGGGATGGGCTGAAAGTCAAGAACAAATATAGTATCTGTGCTATACTCACCTCTGCCTTTTTATAACTAAGGTTGTTTCTTTGTTCTTGTTTTTGTTTTTTTACTGTGCCAAAGGTACTTGCCTGACCAGCTCTGCCCAGGAAATGTCCTTAGTTTTTCATGTAAATAGACTTCCAGCAAACCACAAGCCTTTGGTTGACCACTCATGTTTGAATCTCAGAAGACCCAATTAAGGTCAGAAAGGAAGTTCCTCCATTCCCCCACCCCCTATTCAATAAAACAACACCTACAGAGTCCTGGACTCAGTGGACAAATGGATCACCCACACCCCGTCAACTTCCTAGACAGAGTGCCAGCTTCCTACAAGTCTCACTTTAGGGCCTTCAGAGGAGCATCAGGTCTCTACCCAGAACTCTCTTCCTCCATTCTCTTGCCTGGCCGTTTGGTTTGCATGAAAACAAATGGAAAAGCTACGAATTGGTTAAGGCTGAGTAAAGCTACTCAGATAGTCACAAGTGGTTAATATTCTTTCTGTTTGCAAACAAATAAAAGAGCTAGCTTAATTTCCCCCTTTTGAGAACAATTGTTTTTAATAACCTTAGATTTATGAAGAGTTTCCTGCTGGCAACTTTCTTTCTCTGAAATGTGCCTAACTGGGGTCTAGAAAGACGTCCTGAGTCAGCTTTCCTACTTCCAGGCTTATTACCACAAGGGTCTGTAGCAAGGAACTGGATACTTAGCCTGGCAAATTTGCCGATTCCAGACCTGATATGATCCTGGATTCTCATGGTAGTTAGACTGCCACCATCAGCAGGATAGAGTTGGCTAAGAGAAACGCCATTATACTTGAGACTCCTCCATTCAGTCTGGTGAGTTTAAGTACCTTTTGGGTTGTTTGATCCTATGTTACCCTGCCTTCCGTTACTATGAAGCAGTTCTTAATTACTGGTAGAAAATGTTATCTTACCACAGAGCAGGGGAGCAAATATTCACAAGATGGAATACAATCTGCCTTTTCCAAAATTATCTCCCTTCCTGTTTACAGTGTATCTTGAAATTCCACCTTTAGAGATTTATTCCTTGGTATTTATAGCATGGTGATTTTAAATCAGAAACATATTTGAAAGGGAAAACAAATTAAGCCAACAGTCAGCAAACTTTTTCTATAAAGGGCCAGATGGTAAATATTTTAGGCTTTGTGGGCCACATACTATCTCTGTTACACAGTCTTTTTTTTGTCTTTCTTTTTTTACAACTCTTTAAAAATGTAAAAACTGTTCTTAGCTCAAGGGCAGCCTGGCCACTGGCCATAGTCTGCCCACACCTGCATTAAACTATAATGAGCTACTCACATATATCTGTAACATAGTTTGTTGACTTAAAGACATCCAAAGAATAGGAATTTTGAGAGAAAGGACTCAAAAGAGAAAAATATTAATAGTATTTGAAAACATTCATGTAACAGGTATCTACCAGGTACTAGTCTAATCACTTCACCTATATTAATTGATTTAATTCTATGGTAGAAATAATATTATCTCCATTTTACAGAAGAGGAAACTGAGGTAGAGGCTAAGTAACTTGCCCAAGCTCACACAGCTAGTAAGTGATTGGAAACTAAATAGTCCAGCACCAGAGTCTATGATCATAATTGCTATGCTGACACTCAGAGAGAAATATTTTAATTCACCATAGAAAATACAAAAATAGAAATATTTTTCTATAGAAATTTAAAAGGGGGGGCAAAAATTCACCCATAATTCCATCACCTAGAAATAATCACTATTCACATTTTATTTATGTCCTTTTGGTTTATATTCTTCCAGAATATTCTTATAGATAACATTATTTTTCTTATTCAGTTCTATGAGGTAGGTATTATAGTTTTGCAGATGAGGAAGTTGAGACTTAGATAGATTAAGTGACTTTTTCAAGATCATAAAGATAATATGTGTATGGAACCAGGATTTCAACCTGGGTGGTAGCTTCCAGAACCTGTCCTCCTAACTCCAGGCCTATACTATATTCAAGTTTATACTTAACTTGTCACACTTAAAATGTCCTTTTCCATCTCTTTTTTATAAAGAACAGTCACCCATGTTTTCTTTCAGAAAGTTACTGTTTTTCTTGTTTTTCGTTTAAATCCTTGAATTATCTGGATCTTATTTGGGAATAGAAAACATGGTAGAGATTCAGTTGTTTCTTTTTCAAATTGCTAGCCAATTATTCCAGCGTCATTTAATGAATAATACTTTCTTTGCCCACTGCTTTGAAATGCCACCATTATCATATACTAAACAACAGAGTAATCTTACCATTTTTGAATGACTGCATTCCATTTTGGGAAGACATTTCTTAAGGTTCTGCTGTGATCTAACTTAAGGGGTGATATGAAGAAAGGAAAGTAGGTTTCAGCCTGGTATGGGAATTTTCCTTTATGGATGATTTTTTCCCTTGAAAAATAAAGGCCAAGGATTCAGGTGAGCATGTTTTAGCTCAAACTATTCAGTTTTTATAGAAGTGTGAAAAATGGAAGCTGAGCTTGAAGGAATATCAGTGATTATCTTGTCCAACCCCCTTACTTATAGATAAGGAAACTGAGGCCTAAAATGGTAAAAATGACTTATCTAACAAGTAATGTTGCTAGTTAGTGACTGTATTACACAGAATTCTTTCACTTGTGACAGAAATACAACTCAAACTAATTCAAGCAAAAAAAGAGGGGATTATCTTATAACATGGGAATAAGAGGGGCAGAGATTTCCTCAGGCATGACTATATCCAGAAATTAAATTAGGTCCACAGCTCTCTCTCTGCATCTTATCTTCTCTCTGTATGTAGGTATGGTTCTCTCAGGCTCTTCTATGGGGCAAGACACATGGCTGCAAGTATCTCCAAGGTTACATCCTTTTAGCTGGTAACTCAAGGGAAAAGAGAGAAATCCTCTTAGTCTTGAATGTAAAATCCAAAATAAGGACTCTGACTGGCTTTCTTTGAGTCGTTTGACCACCCAATCATTTCAGGGCAAGAGTAAGCATGGCAGGATGTAATGTGATGGGCAGTCCCAACAGAACCATTTGGAGTAGGGGAGATGCAATTTCTCAAAGGAAAAGAAGGGTTACTATTGCTAGAATGAAGAAAGGGAAATTGGACAGACAAAAACATCTCTGTCCAGCTGAGAATCACACCACACCTGGAAGTGATGCTCAGGCAGGTAACTTCATGCTAAAGTCAAGTGTTTTGGTGTGCTGGGTAAAAGGGTTTGGAGAAACAGAGACAGAAGTCAAGAACTAGAAGAGACTCCCACAATGGTATCTGGAAGAGAGGCCATGAGGACATCCATATCAAGTAGCAGCCTACCAGAGTTATTTTTAGATGATTTTTGTTATTGTTTTTGTTCATCTTGCTAACCCTTGTTCCCCTTATTATTACTATAATAACCTCTTTTTAAGTAAACAAAACAAAACATCTCTGCCCACTACTGTAGTTGTAAAGCCAGAACTGGAATTGAGATCTTTGATCCTCCATTCCAATCCTCTTCTCGTTCATCTATTCATTCATTTAACACAGATATGTAGAGTACTCTATCAGGATTGTATTTAGCTGCAAGTAAAGAATCACTAGTCAATGGTGTCTTACATAGCAAAAAGTCCAGAGACAGGAGTTAGTTGTTGGCACTGTTTTCTTTTTTTTTCTTTTCCATACAGTTTCTTATAGGATATTGAATATAGTTCCCTGTGCTATATAATAGGACCTTGTTGTTGGCATTGTTTTCTAATACCACCTAGTCTCAGTTTCCCAAACATGACATTGCACGTCCTTGCCTCTGATCCTTTGCTTGCTCCTCTGCTCTCTATCTCCACTTGTTAGTCACTGTTTTAGTCCAGTAGGGCTGCTATAGCAAATACCATAGACTGGGTGGTTTAAAACAACAAACATAAAAAAAAAACAACAACAACAAACATTTCTCACAGTCCTGGAGGCTGGGGGTCCAAGATCAAGGTGCCAGCAGATTCAGTATCTGGTGAGGACCCTTCCTGGTAGACGGCTGTCTTTTCCTATGTCTTTACATGGTGGAAAGGAACAAGAGAGCTCTCTGGGGTCTCTTTTATAAGGGCACTAATCCCATTTGTGAGGGCTTTACCGTTATAATGTAATCATCTCCCAAGTTCTACTTTCTTAGCAAATTTCAAGTATACAATACAGTATTATTAACTATAGTCTCTGCACTGTACATTCATTCTCATAGATATCTAAAGCTTTCTGCCTGGTATTAAGTGAATAAATCAATGAATAAATGATTGAACTAATTTACTGACTGTGCAACTCAGCTTCCTCATCTGAACCTTATTTCTTTCAGTTGGTCATTTAATATTTATGCATCACCCGGTGGACACCAGAGAAACAATGAAACTTAAGAAGCACTCCCTGCCTTTAACAAGTCTAATGGAGATATTCACAGTCCAAAAGAAAAATGTTGAACCAGACGATATTGAAGATCCCTTCCTCCCCTAAACTTCTGTGATTCTATTGAGTGGGAGGTTTGCACTCCGTGTACTGAGGTGGTAGATTTATGATCACACAAAGATGCCTCATTCTTCCTCCTATCTTAAGCACTCAAACCAGTGCAAAAAGAATAGATTCTGATAATTTTAAATGACTGCTAACCTTGGATAGACATTGGGAAGGGGAAATGGGTGCTGCTTGTCAAATAATCACTGAGGAGATAATTTAGGGCTGCCTCTAAGCGAAATAACAAAGAATGGGAAGGATTACCTTTCTGCCATCCAGCCTTCTCACTGCACTCCTAATTCCTGTATCTGCTAAATAGTTAGTACCCTCATGCTTCCCTCTGAGTCCCTCAAATCTCACTTTGACACTAGGCAAGCCAGCTGTGCATAAAGTGTCCCCTACACCAAAGCTGCCTGTAGAACTTGTCTCTTCACCCTTACCCGTGAGCTGGACACTTGACTTTTTCACCTGTGTATCCCTAATAATCTGCTGTTCTCAATCCTAGCTGCACATTAGCATCACTTAGGGAGCTTTTTAAACATACTGAAGCCCAGCTCTCCACCCCCAGGGATTCTGATTTAATTGGTTTGACGTGACATCCAGACATTGGTCTCATTTTTTGTTTGGTTTAGTTTTGGTTTTGGTTTTTTTAATCCTCAGCAGTGATTCTAATGTATAGCCAGAATTGAGAACTGCTGTACCTTTGAAACTGGAGTTGCTTAATTTTCACCTACTGATAAAGCCCCACTCTGGATTCTGGGACCAATTCTGTTCCTAGCCAAGGAAAATTGAAAGAGCCTTAGGCTAGCAGCTCAGCAACTCAGAGCTTAATCCCACTGTGGCCTGGACTCCCAGTTCCAGTAATTACAGGCTGTTGTTTGTTCCTTGTGATTAAGCCTGTGCCCCAGAGGAACATGGGGAGTAAAAGAAGGGGAAACAGTTGCTGGGCAGGCAAAACAGTAGGTGTTTAATACCTTCCCACTGCATTCTGTCCCCCATCCCCTGCTCAAACCATTGTAACAAAGTTGACCTGAATAGACAGTGTGTCTTGGTGACAGGCGTGGATAGGAAATTGTCTGACCTAACATCACTCAGCCATGCCTATGTCAAGCTGCCAGATTTTTCTCTTTATTTCACTACATACACCTCTGTTAGTGATACTTTTTAATAATCTCTTCCCCAGAGACATCTCATCTTTAATCTCCTTTCCTTTCTTCTCCCCCTTCCTTAACTTGAAACTGGTTATTTCTAGAATCTTCTCCTCTCCCTTGATCCATTTTTACCTCCCCCACCATGAGGGTAATCACGCCTAAGCATAAAACTAGTATCAGTGGTATATGTAAACCAGAAAAAAAGAGAAGCGACATATTTTAAAGTAGAATTTTGGTGTAATGGAAGAATAACCTCTAGAGTTCATAAAAGAGCTAATAAAAACTCTTCACAGTTCTCACAAGAGTCTATATTCTTTTTATTCGCCTCTAAAGAAATCTTTTCTTCAGAAACCAGCATTCAACATAAGTTATTTTTAATCAGTTTGTTGTTTTCTGCTTTAATACTTGTTTTACAACAGTTTGGGGTTTTACTATTTTTATAACACTTCATTTTATAGATTCTTCTCAGAACATTAACACCATCTGTAACATTGTCTTAGTTGAAAATTCTACTCTGGTACCAAAGTTTTGGAACCCAACTTATCTGTAAATTGAGGACTGCATGAATATACCTAGCACCATGCTGGACAGTCCCTTAACTAAGTAGTCTGATTTTCCATTGTCACAGGAGACAGTCCTTAAGGTTTGACAAAGGAGAGGAATGAATATGAGGGCAGATTTTAATGACATCTGTTTCTGTTGGTAAGATTGATGACTTCCCAGCCATCGGTGACATAGAGGAACTTAGTCTCTTCTTCAGCGCAGGAGAATTTACTATATATCATTTTCCCAGTACCAAGGAGAGTATCATAACACAGCACTCCTTATACCCAGTTAATTACTATGACAATCTGAAGAAGCAATTCCTATTGTGATGTCTAGAACTATTCTCAGAAAAAATACTTTTAAAATTCAAATATTTATCTAGTTAAAGATAAGTGCTCTAAAATAGGTTCATTTTTCCTGACATTAAATATAAACCTTAGCCTTAATCTGTTCTCTATTTTGATCAGACACTGTGATTCTCTCTGAACATTAGCAAAAGACAAAAAAAGAGAGAGAATTCTCAAATATTTTAAAGCACATAAAGCAATTAAATTTTTTCTATTATGTAGTGAATTATATGTTGTGTATTGCCCTTGAGAATATCACAATCATGATTTATGATCTGTATGTATTTTTAGTACATATTCAAATTAGTCATTGTGAATCAGGTATCCTAAGATCACTTAATTAATTACCTGCATTATCTAACCCCTACTTAAATTTCTTCTCTAGACATATTACTCCTACAGACTAAATTATTCATCTCACCAAACTTTCTAATCTGACAAAGCCACTTGCTTTCTAGCTAAAGTACTATTGTGAAAGCAAGTCTCAGCTCAACAAATACTTTCTCTTTTATTAAAAGATAATGGTAAAGAACCATCATGTCTAAAAATACTTACTTGGAGCTTAAAATCTGTCAGACCATATGCTGTACGACTCCAAGATCCAGGAAACAAAGGCATCCTTCTCCAGGGGGTATGTATTACTACATTCTAGAGGCTCGAGTGCCAGTCCAGTTGTATGACTGCACAGTCATTTAAGCAGTTTTTAAATTTTATTTTATTTATTTATTTATTTTGGGCTGCGTTGGATCTTCATTGCTGCACGCGGGCTTTCTCTAGTTGCGGTGAGTGGGGGCTACTCTTTGTTGTGATGTGCAGGCTTCTCATTGTGGTAGCTTCTCTTGTTGTAGAGCATGGGCTCTAGGTGCATGGGCTTCAGCAGTTGTGGCATGTGGGCTCTAGAGTGCAGGCTCAGTAGTGGTGGCACACGGGCTTAGTTGCTCCGCGGCACGTGGAATCTTCCCAGACCAGGGCTCAAACCCATGTCCCCTGCATTGGCAGGTGGGTTCTTAACCACTGCGTAACCAGGGAAGTCCCTGAGATTTCTTTTAAGGAAATTACTTTTCTTGTTTCTCACTGACGGTCAATGAAATAACCACAAAATATAGGATATGAGGCCGTCTTCATCTCTGAGCAAGATAGCATTTTATAAAACTTTATAAGATCTTTGTAATTCTTTTTCTAATTGAAATTTTACCATATTTTTCTGGTAGATGTTATTTAATTGTTTTAAAGTTTAAAACTTCTTTTAAAACTTGAAATAAGTTTTCAAATCTATTGCCATGAATTTCTAAGTATGTTTTACATATATGGTGCACATTTTATCTCAGTAACATTTTACAGATTTTATATGGTACCAACTCAACCATCTTCAGAGACTTAATTACAGTCTTATGCTAGAATATCATTCTGATACTGTATATACATAGTACATTGAAGCAACTTGGCAGTTACTCAGTTTAGACCACAAACAATTCCAGCCTCCAAAGGGGATTCTTTTCTACCTTTATAACTATCTAATCTCCACTTCTCTTTAGATTCCAGAGGCCCAGCTACATTGGTATATTTACAAAACCAAACATTTTTAAAATGTTAAGGTTAAGAGGTCCAAGTCTTCTCTAATTACTTAGCAATGATTGTGCAGGTAGTTGTAAAGATAGAAATGTCTGTTCTTTGTTAGCAAAAGAACTTAAGGCCTCTTCAAGTGCTGGAAAAGGAAAGAAGAAATAAAAGTAATATCAGGCAGTGTGTTTCTTCTAGGACATAAGGCTATATTCCTTTTAGTTTTTAAAATTATGTGTGTGTGTACATATATGTATGTGTATATATAAAGAAAGTTTTACATACACATGATACAAAGATACAGAAGCATATACAGTAAAAACCTATCTCCTTTTATTCAGTTACCCAGTTCCCCTCTCTGAAGGTGAACACTGAACCCAGTTTCATGGCAATTCTTCCAACAATAATTCATGCATTTGCCAACATACATGTGTAAATTCCCTCTCACTCTCTCTTTCTCTTCCTCTCCTTGCACACAAAATGTAGTATACCATATACTCTGCTCTGTTCCTTGAGTTTTCACTCTTGAAAATTGTTCCAAATCCATCATATAAAAGTCATCACTCCTGCTACTGTCTGCATAGAATTCCACAGTACAAGTATACCATAATTCATCTAAACAGTCTGTTAATAACGAGCATTTATTAATGTTTCCCATATTTCATTATTACAAATAGGCTGCAATAAATCTTTCATTTGTATATATTTCGTGTTGCATGTATGAAAGATTATCTATAGAATAAAAACCTAGGAGTTGAAATGATTGGGTCAAAGAGTATAAGCATTTTTAACTTTGACAAATAGAACCAAATTACCCTCCATGAAAATTATACCAATTTTCACTCCCAACAGTAATGTATGAAAAGGAAACAATGTTTTTGACTAGGACCCACTTCATATTTGTACTCCAAAAGAAATAAAAGGACAAATATATTCTTTTTACATGTTATAAATGTTAGGAAACCCTAACATTTGAAAGATAGAAAATATAAAGTAAAATAGCAAGCTGACAGTATATAGTAACCATTTCATAGTTTGTTGACAAGAAAGAAAACTATCATCATGTTACGAGAATTTTGAATTCTATTTTTCAAAACCATGAAAACTGTTAAATCTTTCTATTTCTATTGATAATACTATTACTAAAAATAATAAAGAGTTATTTCTAATAATAACAATAGAGGAAATATTATATGAGATTTCTAAAACTTTCATGATACATAAAACAAGTAAATATATTATTGGACTGTGACATTTAAAAAATATTTATTATATAATTATTTATTATTACAATAATGGGTATCATAATGTTACAAGGCTCTAATTAGCCCTCAAATTTATGAATAGCTATTCTGGAAGTATACCTTAAAATTATTTTAGGGAAAAATGCCCTTGAAGAAATATTTAATAGTGCTAAAAAAATTCTTGACTGGAAGAGTAGGTGCTATGTTATTCGTAAAATGAAAAAAACTTTAAAAATTTATAAAAATAATAGAAATGGTACAGAAAAATCTAAGCACATAATTTTGGAGGTAAGAACCTTAAGGAATATGAATGTAAAACCAAATAGTTCTTCCCTCAGTAAGGTTTCTATGGCTACCAGGTGACTATTCCATAAAAAGGAGAATAAGGTATGCGTTGGCACCAGCTCAGATTGTCACTTCTAGATATTTGTGATGTAAATAGATAAAAATGTATTTTTATGAAGAATTGATGAATTAAGCTCAGAGTGATCTGTTCTATAAAATTTCATAACAGTGATATGAGTTATAATTTTAAAAGTTGGAAATAGTAATCAAATCCTCTTTATTAGGAAACAAATTCTCAAGAATTCTCAACCATCCTTTTGTCATCCAAAATTCATTTTGTTGTTCAAAATTTATGCTCAACTGCAAGTAAATGCCACTGTATGGATTTTTCTGATCATATTGTGGGAATTGGGCTAAATAGTTCAGTGGTAAACCTTATTACTGAAACTCTGATTAGAAGTGGCTGAACAAGTAGTTTTTTGTTTGTTTGTTTTTTAATAAATTTATTTATTTATTTATTTTTGGCTGTGTTGGGTCTTCGTTGCTGCGTGCAGACTTTCTCTAGTTGTGGCAAGTGGGGGCTATTCTTCATTGCAGTGTGTGGGCTTCTCATTGCGGTGGCTTCTCTCCTTGCAGAGCATGGGCTCTAGGCACGCGACCTTCAGTACTTGTGGCATGTGGGCTCAGTAGTTGTGGCTTGCGGGCTCTAGAGTGCAGGCTCAGTAGTTGTGGTGCACAGGCTTAGTTGCTCCGTGGTATGTGGGATCTTCCTGGACCAGGGATTGAACCCGTGTCCCCTGCATTGGCAGGCAAATTCTCAACCACTGCGCCACCAGGGAAGTCCCTGAACGAGTAGTTTTAAAGACAAAGTCCCACACAGCTAGTTATCACATTTAAATTGTGTCTGCAAAATACAAAAGAAAACAATTTGATCGAACAACTACTGGTCAAATAGGTGAAACATAAAATCAGTCAAACCAGTCTTTCAGTATCATGTAAGGGATAAACTGTCACTTGACTGGATTTCACCCAAATATTTATCATGCTATAATCTTGGATCTGTTCTCAGATGACAGTGGAAAAGGTAGCAAAACACTGCTTTACAGTAGTCCTTTAAAATTAACCTAATTGTGTAACTGTCACATATTTCATCACAATTCATGAGTCAAAAAGCAGGACTAGAACATAGGATGCACATCACATGAAAATAAAGTAGCTCTGCTCTTTAAGAAGAATGGGCAAGAAATGTACAAAAATGATTGAGTGTGCTTAACACTAATATTAAGTTTTCTGTCCTGATTCACTCACATTTGCGTGTTCATCATCATCATCACCATTTCTAGCATCAGCATCATATATGATACAAATACATTAAGTAGGTTTAAAAATAAAGGGCCAATTTTTCATCCTACTGTCATTTCAACACATTTCATTTCTGTAGTTATTTATGTTGACCATCTTTAAGATATTGTGGGATTTTCCACAGCAGTATCTTCTCTCTCAGGAAGGTAACATTTCATATAATTCAGGAGTATAAAAAGAATTGATCTGATACCTCTTCAGATAAACAAGTTTCTCCTTATACAAAGGTAGAAGTCAACCTCTGGCTTTTTAGAATCCTGTATCTTAACGTGTTCCCCAGATGCTGCTACCATGGTGACAGACTAACTGGTAACATTCCGGGCTGCTATATTGTAACAGCTGGTTCCATTATTTCTTAAAGCAGAAAAATGATTTAAAAAAATGAATGACTAAAATTCAATGTTCGTGAAGTCATTGTCCCTCTTTCTATGTATGTATGATGCTGTGTCAGCTAAACACAAGATCAGAGACTAGATCAATATCCTAATGACATTTCTCATGTGCAGTCTCTATTGTTTTCTTCATCCTTTTGTTAATTTTTAAATTAATGAATTCATTAATAAAAGGACATTTAGCCACCCTGACAACTAATATCTGTACAATCAACCAAAAAATCACCCACAGAAGTTGATTGGATTCAGTTATTAAAATATCCAGAAACAGACAAGTGAAATATTTCTTTTTAGATTATGTTTAAGTATGTTTGAAGCAATCATTATCAAATGAATTAATCAGATATCTAATTGTCTTTCCTTCATACTTTGCAAAAAGATTCTAAGATCACAATGATTTGCTTTCTATAAAAATAGCTATAGGTAATGAGTGCTTTATATGTGTTAGCTGGTTTAAGTCTTATAATAACCCTGGAAATGATAAATTATTATCTTTGCTTTACAGATGAGGAAATTGCAATTCAGAAGAGTTCAATAACTTGTCTAAAGTTACACAGTTAGCAAGGTTGTGGCAGAGCTGGACTTGCAACCAGATGTCAATTCCAAATATATACTCACTCATTTATGAATGAAAGCAAAAATGTTTCATAGATATTATTCTTCAGAGAATAGAACCAGATGAGATTAATTTGAATCATAACAGGAAGTAGTGAAGTTTGCTATAGAGAATGTTATTTTTCAGTGAGGATGGAATGTGGAAAGGAACACCCAGGGATTTGCTACTATAGTATTGGTAATGTTCCAATTCTTAAATTGAGTGGTGGGTTGACTGGTGCTCATTATATTGCCATACTTTATCCTTACACATGTGTTACATTTTCCAGTATGTATTAAAATATTATATAATAAAACTATTTTAAAATAAATTTTAAAACAAATTAATTATTGAGAGATGTTGTGAAATATCTTTAAAAAAATCAGATATTTTCCCCTGGGTAACCTCAATGTATTGCAATTAATGAGTGGCTTCCATGCAACCCACCATGGCACACACAAAAGTCCTGACCGAGTATTTACCTATTGTAACTGTTACTTTGCTATTTCTGTGTCAGAACTCAAATGACTCTACTGGGTATTAGGGACAATCTACTCCTAAAATAAGATTAGAACAAAATCCCAAGAGGATTAATTTTCTTACTGGAAGTCATTTCGATTCAAGCGGACAGTCTTGAATTTGGATTTCAGTATTCCTATTAAATCAGCAGGTACCTTTCCTTGATATTAAGATATTGAGTTTTTAAAATGGCAAATCATTGTAACATCATCGCGTTGAAGCCCAAACATGTTCAATTCCTTAAAAGAATGGTTTCTTTCTGTAAGTGTACGTGTTCTGACAAAATGCCCTTAATGAAAGCTGGCTAATTCACGATTTTTCAGGACTACCCCATTCTCACAGAGATCTGATTGGCCAACCTTTATTGTGGTCTGGTCTTATTCATTTATTTTTGTTTTAAAGCAATCATGCCTGTGGTCATAAAAAAGTCAGCCCACAGCCCCACGTTTCAGTACTAACCATTGTCTTTTACCATTTGTGTTCAGTTCCTTTTATTCTGTAAACTCTAAAGGACATTTCTACAATACTATTTCTTCACTTTACATGAACTTATTAAATTTTAATTTTTACTTTTATCAAAATTGAATTAACATAGCCTAAAAAGTCAAATAGTACTACAAACCTGATAGTGAAGAATAGGAGACTCTCAGAGTCCTCTCTCTCTCAATCTCTCATGCCCAGTCTCCAGAGGTGGCTTCTTTCAGCTCTTTTCTCTTTCTTAACTACTTATATTCATAATTCTAAATAATATGCTTATACTGCTGTTTTTCTTATTCCATTTTAGGTGTTTATATATCAACTTTTTACTCTGAAAAATTTGAATTGGGCTTCTGTACTTAATGTCCCCACATTCTTTTCTACCCACCTTACAATTTTTAGTCAAATTATTTGACCATTATTTTATTATTACTATGCAAATATTGTTCATAACTAAGCCACATAGTGTTGTTTAGTTTTCTATTTACTTGTTTCTAATTGTTTCATGAACTCTTTAACAGGACTGTAGAAGTCCTTTCCTAATGAGTAAATATATCATGTGAGCTATTAGTTCTGGTTTTTAATTCTGAGGGATGCTTCCTGGAGGCCAGGTCCTCCTGTTTCTGTATGGATCGATCACTCTCAAGACCTTCTGCGTGATGACAGTCTAGAATTTTACTAATTATTATCCTAGGTTTTCCCTTCGCCTTTCCCCTTGTGTTGAATCAGTTGGTTCCTGGAACCTATATCTTCCTATTTCATGTTTTTTTTCCCCCTCATTTTAGTGGAGTCTGTCATCTGATAGCTTCCTAAGAAAGAGTTCATGAGAATAATATTTTTGAAATCTTGCAAGTCTGAAAGCATCTTTAATTTACCCTCCTTAACAGTTTGCCTTTAAATCCAGGGAGGCTGGAAAACATTTTCTTCTACATTTTTTATGGCCTCTTTTATGACCATTTTTTATGGTCTCTTGTCTTCCAGTTTCCAATGTTGCTGCTGAGAAGCACAGTGCCACTCTGATTCCTGAATCTGTTTTTTTCCTCTGTGGGAGGTTTTTTTAAACATATGTTCACTCATTCAAAAATATTTGTTGGGCAGCCATTACTGTGCTAGGTTCTGTTTTAGAGGCTAAGGATTATGGCATTGAAAAGAGAAGGACATATATCCCTGCTTTTGTGGAACGTATATTCTAGTGGTGGGTGGGCAACAAATAATAAGCAAAATAAATGTAAAATATATAATATATTAGATAGTGATAAGTACTCAAGCAGAGAAGGAGAATGTGCAGTGTGAGGGGTGGAAATTTGGATGAGAAGGGCCTTACTTAGAAGGGAACTTTGAGTGAAGACTTGAAGGAAGTGAGGGAGCAAGCCATGCTGATATCCAAGGGATGACCATTGTGGGCAGAGAGAACACTAAGTGCACAGGCCCTGAGACAAGTGTCTGTCTTGTTTATGGAACATTAGGAAGCCAGTGTGGCTGGAGCAGATATACGAGGTACCAGGTAAAAGGCAACGAGCTCTGAGCAGTAAGATAGAGCCAGATCTTGTAAGAACTTGGCCCTTTATTCTAAAAGAGATGAGTTGCTATTGGAAAGTTTTAAGCAGAAATGTGACTGCTCTCACTTTTGGTAGCTGGGTAAAGAGGTAGAGGGTAGAGGTAGGGCAAGCACTTAGAATGCTATTATGATAATCCAGGTGAGAAGTAATGGTAGTTTGGACCAGAGTGATGCTAGTGGCGATGTGAGAAATGGTCAAATTCTGGGCGTATTTTAAAGGTAAAGCTAACAGTATTTGCTGACTTACTTGATGTGGGGTGTGAAAGAAAGCAGTCAAGCATGACTCCAAGGTTTTTGATTCCAAGGTTTTTGACCTGCAAAAATGGAAGAAAGGAGTTGCCCTTAAGTGAGGTGGGGAAGCCTATGGGAGGAACAAGTTGGAGAGTATATATCAATAGGTCAGTTTTGTCCATGTTAAATCTGAGATACCAAGTAGAGATATGAAACAGAGAGACTAGGGAGAAGTCCAAGGTAAGATAGAAATTTAAGAGTCATCAGTACACTGATGGTCATATGCCATTCAAATGCCTGGATGAGATCTCCCCTTTGTGAGTATATACAACTCCAAGAACTGAGCCCTGAGGCACTTCAACAGTTAGAGGTTGAAGAGATGAAAAGGAATCAGTAGAAAAGACAGAAAAGTAGCAGCCAGAAGGTGAAGAGGAAAACTAGGTAAATATCATGTGTCCCTGCAAGTCAGGTAAAGAAGTGTCTCAAGGAGGAGAGAGTCATCATCTGTATCAAATCCCACTGATAGGTAGGTCAAGGAAGATGAGGTTTGAGAGATGACCATTGGATTTGGCATCATAGAGATCATCAGGGGCTTTGTGTGGAACAATTTTGATAGCATGATGGAGATGAAAATAATTATTAGAATGGGTTTAGGAGAGAATGAGCAGAGAGAAATGGGAGATAGATGGAGTGTTGCTGACAAGGAAAGGAGAAAAATAGAGCAGTAGCTGGGAAAGGAAAGAGAAGGTTGGTTTTACACACAAAAACACACACACACACAAGTCAGAGTGAGAGAGCTAGAGAGCAAGAGGGAGAGAGAGAAGATATTTGTATTCTAATGAAAAGTTATCCTGGAGACAGAAAATTTGGTGACTTGGGAGAAAAAGGGGAGAATTACTGGAGCAATCTCCTTGAGTAGGCAAAAGGGAATGAAATCTAATGCACAGGTGGAGAAATTTGCCTTCGCTCGGAGAAGACATCAAAAGTAAAGGGAGAATGTAGAATGGGGGCCTCGTCATGCGGATCTTGTGGTGATAGGAGTTTATGGAAGATCTCTTTTATTTAATTCTAAACTCTTCCCAGCAAAATAAAGCAAAATTGTTAGCTGAAAGTTAGGATGCCTGCAGAGGGTTGGAATTTAATGAGAGAGGAGAAAGTATGAAGCAGTCACTATGAGAGAGAATGAATCATGGAAATATGACATGAGTAATGTAGCATTAAGAGCCCACTTGGGGGCTTCCCTGGTGGCACAGTGGTTAAGAATCTGCCTGCCAATGCAGGGGATGCAGGTTCAAGCCCTGATTCCAGGAAGATCCCACATGCTGCAGAGCAACTAAGCCCATAGGCCACAATTACTGAGCCTGTGCTCTAGAGCCCATGAGCCACACTACTGAGCCCATATGCCACAACTACAGAAGCTGCGAGCCTAGAGTCCATGCTCCACAACAAGAGAAGCCACCACAATGAGAAGCCCACACACTGCAACGAAAGGGTAGCCCCTGCTCACCGCAACTAGAGAAAGCCCTCACACAGCAGGGAAAATCCAGTGCAGCCAAAAATAAATAAATAACTAAAAGAGCCCAATTAGGGTTAGTGTCATTAATTTAAAGTGAAACCAGTCAGCATGGTTTTCCTGTAGTCTTGGTGGGACTTGGGTACAAAGAGTGAGTTTAGTGTTGGATTTAACCAGAGTTGTGGTTTTCTTAAGCAAGGACAAAGAAGGAAGAGGGGCAAGACAGATGAGCATACAAGATATCTTTATGCCCAGAGTTCTATAATTTTTTTCAGTGATTGCCTTGCTGGAGTACTTTCATTCGCTATAGTAGACAATTTGTGGGCTTTCAAAGTGGAATGTCCTGCTCTTTAGTTCTAGGAAATTCTGTTGTATTATTTCTTTCATATTTATCCCTGCCACTTTCTCTTTATCACTTTCTGAAACTCCTACTAGTAGGATTTTAGACCTCTAATTTTCTTATCTTTTCTCATGCATTTCCTTCTCTGCCTTGTTTTATTCTACTTTGCAGGAAATTTCCTGAAGGTTAGCTTCCAACTCTTTGAATGAATTTTTCATTTTCACTATTCCTTTTATTTTCCAAGAGCTTATTCTTGGTCACTGAATATTGCTTTTTATATAGCCTCCTGTTTTTGCCTCATGTACACAATCAACACCCTCTCTTTATCTCTGGGGATAAATATTATATGTGCTTAAAATTCTTTTTTCCCTCACTCTCCACACTGTCTCTGTTTTCTCTAAGTTGCTTGTTTATTTTGGCTTTTTAAAAATAATGTATTTGTTTATTTATTTATTTTTTGGTCGCACCACACGGCTTGTGGGCTCTTAGTTCCCCAGCCAGGAACCGCGAACCCAGGCCCTGGGCAGTGAAAGCACCAAGTTTTAACCACTGGACCACCAGGGAATTCCCTTGGCTTCCATTTTAAATGTTAACAGTTTCCTTCAAGTGTCTTGTAATTTTTGATTATCTGATTGTATGTGTGTATACTGGCAAGGCATGCTGATGAATGAACTCCTTTAAGGGTGATTTGCAGGGCTGTTGAGTTAGAGAGCATCCAGTGTATTGATCCATTTCCTAAGAGAGGATTCTCACAATATTCTGTCTGGCAATATATGTCTAGCCTCCCATGTTCTGGACGCCAAGAAGGGAAATGGGGGAAGAGAAGCTTATTAAGTTCTCCTACGTCAGTTTGGCATCTCACCCTTGACCTCAGCTGTTGTTGGTGTCTAAAGGAACAATTTTGACACCAGCTGTTCCTGGTGTCACAATTTCTAGGTAGGACTTCTGGTTTCCAGTTCCGCATGTAAGGAGCTTGGAAGTCTATCCTACCAAGTGAAAAAACTGAACAGACTGAAAAATCATGCTTCTTTGATCTATAAGAGAGGGGGAGGACACAGGGCCAACAGCTGCCCCCCAAGATTGGAGAGATAGGTGAATACAGGGAGTCACAGCTTACCAGAGCAGAGATTCCTGGGTGGAAACAACTGGGGAAACCAGTGCCGAGGTAGGAAAACCTAAACTGTAATTGATGAATTGCTGGAGACTCAGTATGGACAAGTATGAGAGTTAAAATCTTGGATGGTTATGTGAGCTAGACAATTGAGGCTTGACCACTAAATATATATCTATGTAAGACATATAAGAAATTAAAAATCATTCAATAGAGCAGCAATTCTTTATTCCTGTCTCTTCCCATTCCCTAACCCTGCAGAAAAGTAATAGCAAATTGTAGATGCTGTTTCTGTTTTCTGAGAAAGAAGGAACATCACATAATAGCAAAGCTTCATAATTTGACCAAGGACTATATGGAGTTAAAATATTTTTATGGGAATTTTCTAGACACTTTTGGCAACTGAGTTGGGGAGGGGAAGGTGCTAGTCTTTATTTCTATGATTTTACTAAATGTTTTCTCAAAAAGCCTCTGATTTTTTCCTTGTTTGGAAAAAAGTTTATTTAATCTTTTCTTTTGAAACCACTTTGTCACTGACTAGTTTTAATTTAATGTTTTTGCAGTTGTGCTTCTACTGTCTTTTAAAGATTACAAAGGTGAAATTGCAAAACTGAAAATATTCCAGTTACTTTAGAAAGTTTCAGTGTAGATATTGTATATCATTGTCTTCTGAATTCTTTGAGAGTCTGTGAATATTTTCTTAACAGATTATAACTGATCATTATTCTAATATCTTATGCAAAGTTTTACCATCATTTAAATATTAAAATGAGGACAGATTATAGAATGTGTCAAGCTACAGAATTGCAGTGTGGTCTACAAGAACTATGATTAATAGCTACAATATCTTTCTTTAATTCAAAGTAAGATCATTTTTTAGGGACTTCCCTGGTGGTCCAGTGGTTAAGACTCTGTGCTTCCAATGCAAGGGATGAGGGTTTGATCCCTGGTCTGGAAACTAAGATCCCAGATGCTGTGTGGCGTGGCCAAAAAAAAAGCGAAGTAAGATCGTTTTTTAATTTTTATAAGGAAATACAGTTTTTTAAATTTACAGTTATAAAAACACCCTAATGAGGGTCAGAAATTGTAAAGGTCCTTTTCATATATTTGTTATGCAAAAAAACCCCCAAACAACCCTGCTTTAAACCTAATAAAATTGTGATGCATTGTACTGTGATAGCAAGGAGAAAGTAAACAGAGCCATGGTTAAGGGCACTAAACTTTACATCTGAAAGACCCAAGATCAAGGTCTGCCTCTACCTTTTATCAGCCCCTTGACCTTGGGAAAGTTGCTTAACCTCTCTACAGCTCAGTCTCCTCATACCAACATGGAGATAATACATTCTTCATAGAGTTGTTAGAATTATGTTGAGATAGTGTGCATAAAGCATTTAGTACTTAACTAATAGATACTTGGGAGTCACTCAGCAAATATTAGCTGTCACAATTAGTTTTACAGTGGGTAATTTGAACTTTTTCAGCCTGTATAATTTCTTCTTATTTTAGCAACTGTAGTTTTGTTCCCTTTTAGGGACCCAAATTCCAAAACAAAAGAATGTTATATAACATCTTGTTCTTTATTCTTATTTGTCCTCTTGTTTATTTTAAAAAACAATTCTTGGGCTTCCCTGGTGGCGCAGTGGTTGAGAGTCCTCCTGCCGATGCAGGGGACATGGGTTCATGTCCTGGTCCGGGAAGATCCCACATGCCGCAGAGCGGCTGGGCCCGTGAGCCATGGCCACTGAGCCTGCACGTCCAGAGCCTGTGCTCTGCAATGGAAAAGGCCACAACAGTGAGAGGCCCGCGTACTGAAAAAAACAAACAAACAAAAAAAAACACCACAATTCTTTAGTTTTATAAGTGTACATTCTAGTTTGTCATTACTAATATTTAATCAATAATGAGGTAAATTTCTTTGACATGCATATTTTCCCATGTCAATACTTCTATGATGATAAACCATTTGGGGCCATTGTAGGATCCCACTGGGTAAGATATGAAATGGAAACAAATCACTTAATATGAAATCGTTACATCACTAGGCTCATTCAAAAGTCCAAGTAAAAAATTTTTTAAATAAATTTATTTATTTATAATTTATTTTTGGCTGTGTTGGGTCTTCGTTGCTGCATGCAGACTTTCTCTAGTTGCAGCAAGCGGGGGCTACTCTTCGTTGCGGTGTGTGAGCTTCTCATTGCAGTGGCTTCTCTTGTTGTGGAGCATGGGCTCTAGGTGCTCGGGCTTCAGTAGTTGTGGCATGTGGGCTCAGTATTTGTGGCACTCAGGCTCAGTAGTTGTGGCTTGCAAGCTCTAGAGCGCAGGCTCAGTAGTAGTGGCGCACGGGCTTAGTTGCTCTGTGGCATGTGGGATCTTTCCGGACCAGGGCTTGAACCCATGTCCCCTGCATTGGCAGGCGGATTCTTAACCACTGCGCCACCAGGGAAGTCCTAAAATGTATATATTTTTTTTCATTTCCTCAATTAACCCAACTATGATAGCTGAAACAAATAAGAGTTTATTTTTCTGACATAAGAAGTGAGCAATTATTGTAGTGGTTCAATGGCTTAGCAACATTAGGGCAAGTATCTCTGCAATTCTCTTGGTCTTTGTGCATAGAGAAAATGACTGTGGTAGGAATCATGTCCGGGAAGAAAGGGTGATAGCTAAAGGGCATATGCATCACCTCTGGTTCTTTCTTCCTTCCTTCTTTCCTTTCTTCCCTTCCTTCCTTCCTTCCTTCCTTCCTTCCTTCCTTCCTTCTTTCTTTCTTCTTCCTTCCTTCCCTCCTTCCTTCCTTCCTCCCTTCCTTTCTTCCTTCCTTCCTTCTTTCTTTCTTCTTCCTTCCTTCCCTCCCTCCTTCCTTCCTCCCTTCCTTCCTTCCTTCCTTCCTTCCTTCCTTCTTTCTTTCTTCTTCCTTCCTTCCCTCCTTCCTTCCTTCCTCCCTTCCTTTCTTCCTTCCTTCCTTCTTTCTTTCTTCTTCCTTCCTTCCCTCCCTCCTTCCTTCCTCCCTTCCTTCCTTCCTTCCTTGCTTTCTTTTATAGTTGTACAATTTACATGTAGGAAAATAAATATACCTTAAACATACCAATCAGTGAGTGTTGACGAATGTATACACAAATGTGATCAGCACATAAATCAACACATAATATTTCCATCACCCCTGAAAATTCTCTTGTGTTCCTTTTCAGCCAGTCACCTCATCCACCCCAGAGGCAACAGTAGTTCTGATTCCTATCAGTAAACCTTAGTTTTGCCATCTTGAATTCCATAAAGATGAAACCACTCAATATGTACACTTGTCAGGATATTTCACTCAACAGGTTTTTGTGATTCTCCCATAATATATATCAAGGGATTGAACCTTTTTATTGCTGAGTAGTATACCATTGTCTATTCCTTTTTTGTTGGGATGCCGAAAGGTTTCCCAGAAACTTTCCTAATAAATGTCTACTTGCATCTCATGGGTCATATCTAATCATATGGCCACACCTTGCTATAAGGGAGGTAATGAAATTATTTGTCTTTCTAGAGACTATCATGGGAGGTTACAAAAGAGAATCAGTTAGAAATGGCTTTTGAGTAGCTAAACAGCAACATACGCTAAAATCAATATCACAGTTTTAAATTTTATGATGAAGCTTAAGTTTCATTCTTTTTATTATAAGTTGCTGATTGGGCTTCCCTGGTGGCGCAGTGGTTGAGAGTCCGCCTGCCGATGCAGGGGACACGGGTTTGTGCCCCGGTCAGGGAAGACCCCACATGCCACGGAGCGGCTAGGCCCGTGAGCCATGGCCGCTGAGCCTGCGTGTCCGGAGACTGTGCTCCGAAACGGGAGAGGCCACAACAGTGAGAGGCCCGCGTACCGCAAAAAAAAAAAAAAAAAAAAGTTGCTGATTATCTTATTTACATATTAGTATTTGAATGCACACATGCACATTCCAAGGTAAATATAAATCTACATTGGAAAGGAACCAGTGAAAATCCTTAAATGGGAACTGTGAAGATACCTGCTTCACAATTAAGAAAATAATCTTAAATTACAATAATGTTTTAAAGAATGAAAAATAGACATGTAAAATTGTAAAATGTTTAATTGGAATTGTTTAATATAATACTAAAAATTTATATTGTCCAAAGCTGCACTATCCAAAATAATAACCACTAGCTACATGTTGCTGTTTAAGTTAAAATGTTAAAAAATTTAAAATTCAGTCCCTCAGTTACACTAGCCACATTTGAAGTGTGCAATAACCACATGAGGCTAATGGCTACCACACTAGTACAGATATAGAATATTTCTTCAGTCATTGTTGAAAGTTCTATAGGACAGCACTGCTCAAGAAAGGGGGGAAAAGAACAAATAAAAATCCTTTTCCATCATCAGAACAAAACTTAATTTGCAAACTTAATTGATTTGGGGAACTATCAAAGAGCAGTGGGTAGTTCTACTACAGAAATATTTAGTTAATATTTAAATGAATATTAAAGCAAGGGAGGAGGAAGGGAAGGAATGAGAGAGAGGGAGGGAAGGACGGGGAGAGAGAAAAAGAGGAGTGTACAATACTCATTCTTTCAATAAATATTTATTGAGCACCTGCCATGTGCCAGACTTTCGGGGTATAATAGTGAACAAAATAAACAAAGTCACTGTTTTGGGGACACTTGTGGCATGAGATGGGAGAGAGACAAAATAAACAAATGATGTTAGGTAATGACAAGTACCATGAAAAAAAATAAAGCCAGGCAAGGACAGGACATTTTTATGGGATGTTCAGAAAAGACCTTCTCTGATAAGATGATAATTGTGCAGAGATGAGAGAGAGGATTGGAAAGTGAGCTGTCTGGCTGTCTGGAGAAAGAACATTCCAGGCAGTGGGAATAGCAAGTGCAAAGACCCTGAGTCAGGTACATGCTTGGCTTTTTGGAGAAAGACCAAGGAGGCCAATATGGTGGGATCGGAGTAAGTAAGGCAGAGAGGGTTGATGAGATCAAAGACCTGATCTAGTAGCCTCATGAAGATTTTGGGTTTTACTCTGAATGATATATAATGCCTTTAAAGGGTTTCGAGCAGAGGAATGAAATGATGTGACTTACCTTTTATAGGATCAGTCTGGCTACAGTGTGTAGAATATACCAAGAGGAGGCAAGGGTAAAACAGAGAGACCAGCTATGACCTTAGCAAAAATCAAGGTAAGAGATGATGATCGCTTGGACTAGGGTGATACTTGTGGAAGGGGAACAAGTGGCAGGATTATGGATATATGTGAGCACAATTTACTATTAGACTGAATATGAGTTATGAGAGAAAGAGAAAAGACCAGGATAACTCCAAGATTATTGGTCCGAGGAACTCCTAAATTAGGATTACCATTTACTGGGATAGGGAAAACTATTGAAAGAGCAGATTTTACATGTATTTTTAAAGTTTGGCTTTGAATATATTTGTGTATTGTACATTCAAGTAGAGCTGTCAAATGAGTAATTAGATATATGAAGTTGGAGTTCAAGGGAGAGTCCAAGCTGGAATTATAAGTAGGCAGCAGATAGGTGGTATTTTAAGCAATGGCACTAGGTGAGATGACCAAAGTAGTGAGTGGAGATAGAGAAAAGTTCCGAGAACTGATTTTGAGCACTGCAACATTTAGAGGTCAGGAAAGCAAGAAGGAACCAGATCTGAGCATTGGATTTGGCAATAAGCTGGCCTTAGGTGACCCTGACAAGAGCAGTTTGGGTAGAGTTGTATGGATGAAAGCCTGTTCTCTACCTCTAGCCCCCATAGCACAAAGGGTTTTGGGGAGTAACAGCTACCACTTAAGAGGACTACAGGGAAAGCAGTGTGTTAGGGGAGAACAAGTTTCAGCAGATCAAGAAGTAAAGGAAAAGATCAGAGAAGAGGTTTTAGATATTTGGGATTTTGCTGACTACACTTGTGAGTTTTGAATGACACATTGGAAAGGTTCGATTTTAGAGATGAAAGAGAAATAGGGGAAGGAAGCAAAAGGTAAGGGTGTATTACAGAACATCTGAAAGTTTCTCTTGAGTTTTAGTTTTAAAAAAAAGTAAGAAAGGGGACTTCTTTGGTGGCGCAGTGATTAAGAATCCACCTGCCAATGCAGGGGATACGGGTTTGATTCCTGATCTGGGAAGATCCCACATGCCATGGAGCACCTAAGCCCGTGTGCCACAACTACTGAGCCTGTGCTCTAGAGCCCGTGAGCCACAACTACTGAGCCCACGTGCCACAACTACTGAAGCCCACAAGCCCTAGAGCCTGCATGCTGCAACTACTGAAGCCTGCGTGCTCTTGGAGCCTGCCTGCCGCAACTACTGAGCCCATGTGCTGCAAGTACTGAAGCCCACGCACCTAGAGCCGGTGCTCCACAACAAGAGAAGCCACCGCAATGAGAAGCCCATGCACCACAACGAAGAATAGCTCCCACTCGCTGCAACTAGAGAAAGCCTGCGTGCAGCAACGAAGACCCAACGCAGCCAAAAATAAATAAAACTTTTTTAAAAAGTAAGAAAGAATGTGGAGAATTGAACTCATTAATTCAATTGTTTGTTCTGCTCAAGTCTTCTAGATTATTGCATTAATTCTCCTGTTTAGGTTGTACTGTGCAGATATAACTTTCATAAACTATCAAAGATAAACATATGAGATTAAAGAGAAGAAATCAAAACTGTATACAGTGATTGTTTACTTTCTCTAGTTCTTAGGGACTGCTACATGACTGCTATAATAATTTTTTTAATATAAATTTATTTATTTATTTAGTTTTGGCTGCATTGGGTCTTCGTTGCTGCGTGCGGGCTTTCTCTAGTTGCCGTGAGTGGCGGGGAGCAGGGAGTGGTGGCTACACTTCGTTGCACTGTGTGGGCTTCTCACTGCAGTGGCTTCTCATGTTGCGGAGCACAGGCTGTAGGCATGCAGGCTTAAGTAGTTTAGGCACGCGGGCTCAGTAGTTGTGGCTCACGGGCTCTAGAGTGCAGGCTCAGTAGTTGTGGCCACAGACTTAGTTGCTCCATGGCATGCGGGATCGTCTCAGACCAGGGCTCGAACCCATGTCCCCTATGTTGGCAGGTGGATTCTTAACCACTGCGCCACCAGGGAAGTCCCTGCTATAATAATTTGGATTAAAATATATGGAACAGAAATTGTCACAGGAAAATTTATTGAAAACTAACTCATGTTTTTCATTAAACAGGTAATTGGAAGAAAAATAATCATGAAAATTACAGCAATACTGATACAAGAGTGTGTGATCCATTTCCATATATCTTCACATGTAATCCATTTTTTTAAAGATGGATTGGTCAGTCTATGCGGGATTGAATTTCATTGACATGTAAATCCACATTTCCTATTGTATAAGAATGCAAAGCTAATCAGATGTACATACCAAAAGTAAGGACAAACTTTGTGAAATCATTACTTATACCAATATATAGAGCATATCATGCTACATTTATACAAATGAATTGTATACCTTACATTACTAGTTTTTTAGGGCTATTCAGGTAATGGGTACCCTTATAATTAAAATGAAAATCAAATATTTATTGGCAACATGCTCAACCAAAGACTTTACAGCCAATGAAGAGCATGCATCAAAAATGCTGTTTTTGTATATAAGGGCTGGGTAATGAAAATGTTTGATGGTGATCTCCTCTAACAGCCAATACAAATACCTTTTGAGTTATAAAATGCATTCTATGAACCCCTTTATTAGTTTTTCACTTATAAGGACATGTGCTTTGCCAACCTGGTATGTTTGAAATGGTGTCTGAGTATAGTTTTAATTTGCATTTGTCTCATTATGAGCTAGGTCCAGGATTTTTTCATCCATTAAAGTACTTTTTTTAATGTATTAACAGTTCTTTTTCTGTGACCTGTTAATATCTTTTGTCGATTTTTCAAACCTAGATTATTTAAAGATGAGCTTCCCCTATTAGAATTGTATCATATATACATTTCCCCAAATTTAAATCCTACAGCAAAAACTATAATTTAAGTGGTATAAAAGAAGTGGTATAATTTAAGTGGTATAATTTTATATCTGTGTTGGTATGTATTTGGAAAATCATTACTTATAGAACAGGAGCTGTCTTAGTCTGTTTGGCCTGCTATAACAGAATACCATAAACTGGGTGGTTTCTAATAAACAGGAATTTATTTCTCACAGTACTGGAGGCTTGAAGTCTGAGATCAGTTCTGGGTTGCAGATTGCCAACTTCTCATTGTATCCTTACATGCCAGAAAGAGTGAAGGAGCTCTCTGGGATCTCTTTTATAAGGGCACTAATCCCTTTCATGAGGGCTCTGCCCTCAAGATGTAATCACCTACAAAAGGCTCTACCTTCTAACACCATCACAACAGAGGTTCAGATTTCCACATAGGCACAGGGAGATCAGCTCAGTGCTTTGTGACTACCTAGAGGGGTGGGATAGGGAGGGTGGGAGGGAGATGCAAGAGGGAGGAGATATGGGGATATATGTATATGTATAGCTGATTCACTTTGTTATAAAGCAGAAACTAACACACCATTGTAAAGCAATTATACTCCAATAAAGATGCTAAAAAACAAAAAAAGATTTCCACATATGGGGACTTCCCTGGTGGTCCTGTGGGTAAGACTCAGCTCTCCCAATGCAGGGGGCCCGGGTTTGATCCCTGGTCGGGGAGCTAGATCCCACGTGCATGCCACAACTGAAGATCCTGCATGCTGCAACTAGGACCCGGTACAGCCAAAATAAATAAATATTTTTAAAAAAGAAAGATTTCCACATGTGAATGTTGGGGTTCACAAACATTCAGTTTATAGCACTAGCCTCGTCCTCAGACCACCTGCATTACCGTCACATGGGCTGCTTATTAAATGTACAGATTCCTGGGTCCTTTCAGTTCTTCTCAGACCTTCTGGCCTAGGAAATTTAATTTCTAATAAACACTCCATATAATTCATATGCACTTTAAAGTTTGAGAACCACTGTTGGAGACAGTATGAAATCAAGAAATTAACAAATGTAATCTGGACATTAACAAAATATGAAGTTTTTTTAAAGCTACTATATAAATGTTTAAAGATAAAAGTAAGTCATTCCTATAAAGGAAAATCAGCAAACTTTACAACTCTAAATCATATCTGTAGACTTTGAGATTCTGTATTTTAAATTAGTAATTTAGGATATTTTCTTTCAAAAAGTGGTACTATGTCATATCTCAGTTTATTTGTCAATATAGATGTCACATTCGAATCCTTCTAACACATTAGCTCTTTCAAACCTTTAGATAGCCTTTATTATATCATTGCTGCAGAGTTCCAAATGATATTCCAGTCACTAGTAGAAACAGAAGTTTGTGATTACTGGTTGACAGCTTATTCCAAGAGACTCTCTAGTAAAGTTTTATAGACTGCTACACACACACACATACCTACACACATACACACATAAACACACACAAGGGGTATATAAACATATTCAGAATTACCTTACATACCTTCACAATGGTAAGTTCTAGTCCTGGTTTCTTGGGTGAATAGAAATTTATGTGAAGATCTATATATTAATTCTGGGTATATAGAAAGCATTCAAATATTTCATATTATTTTGCCCTTTTTTTAAAGTGGCATGCAGTTTACATAAGATCTATTTGTTAGGCTTTATAAGATGTAAAGAAAAGTTATACTCCGTTTATCTTTGGCAATGGAGGTTTTGTGCAAGGACATACTGGGATGTAGGTAGCCCAGGACGGTATCTTCTGAGTCATAGAGTTACTCCAGAACTTCCAAGACTGAGAAGTATATCAAGTATCATGGAAAATTGGAATCATGCCTAAATTCTCTTAGTTCACAAGGCATCTGACTTTCCAAGAGGGAGACAGTGTGATTAGGTCCATATACCACCATTCAAAATGAGTGCTGAAATTGGTTAGAATTTTATGCCATACTAACTCACAGGAGGTCAGCCTCCTTTGTCTGCAGTCTTTCTAGAGGTCCAAACATTTATAGCCCAGGATAAACAAAGCTGGTTTCACTCAAATCCAGCACAAGCCATAGCAAATCAGGGCAGTTTCCCTAGGAAGGGCACTGTAAGTGTAGAGGGTATTTTACATTTCACAGACTCTTGGCTGAAACAGGAGAGACACTGAAAGATTATCTGAAATTTCCTTTCATATTTAAACTAAGTGTACCTTAACTCTAAAAACTACATGGACCCTTGATACAACTCCTTTAGAAATTCATTTAGATTATATTCTATGACTACTTGGTGGCATGAAAATCCTTGAAGATCCAAAGTTAGTATATATTCTCTTCAGTAATCAATGGCAATATCTTGGATTACAGGTATGTAATTCCATCTTGATAGAAGTAACACCTCAGATTTCTCTAATACTTTGTTAGTTTCATTAGGCCACTTTAAACAAGTTCTAATTTCATAAGTCATAAATAATCTTTTGAAACCTTAAAATTTAACCCCAAAAATCATAAGTTTTATTTAATACATTCTTTATTTTTTTTTTTTTGGCTGCGTTGGGTCTCTTCGTAGCTGCACACAGGCTTTCTCTAGTTGCGGTGAGTGGGGCTACTCTTTGTTGCAGTGCGCGGGCTTCTCATTGCAGTGGTTTCTCTTGTCGCTGAGCACAGGCTCTAGGCACGCGGGCTTCATAAGCTGTGGCATGTGGGCTCGGTAGTTGTGGCTCACGGGCTCTAGAGCACAGGCTCATTAGTTGTGGTGCACAGGCTTAGTTGCTCTGCAGCATGTGGGATCTTCCCGGACCAGGGATCAAACCCTTGTCTCCTGCTTTGGCAGGCAGATTCTTAACCACTGAGCCACCAGGGAAGTCCTATTTAATACATTCTGTAAGCATGTATTTCTTCCTTTCAAACTCAAGTATTGATTTCATTTGGAGAAGCAGCTTAACACAATGGAGTAAGGCTTAAATTAAGGCGTCTGGGACTAGTTCTGGGTAAGACTTTTGCTACCTAACCATGGAAAGTTGGGCAAGTCATTTAATTTCTTTATCTGTCAAGTTTCTCATTCTATAAAATGTAAAAGATACACCACTATGCTCCCTCCTATTTTCTCTTTATATACTTTCACCTCTATAAGTAAAAATAATCATTTTGGGTTTTAGGATTTAATGTCTCCTTTTTCTTCATCTTAACCCTAATTACAAAAGGTACTAGTTAAAAAAAAAAAGTACTAGTTACATTTGAAAAATAAAAAAGAAGCTCAATTGTATGTCCCATAAATATTTGTCTTGTGATGACTCTGGCATTGTATGTGGATTTCTGGCATTGTGTAAATGTGATTTAGCAATTGCTTCATGGGGAGCCCAGTGAGCACCTGACTAGAGTGGGGAGTTGGGAAGCAGGGGGAGTTGGAGTTAGGATTACATAGTAAAACTAGGGCAGATTATGGAGGGCTTTGAATGACAGATTTAGGAATTTGAAGTTCATTTTATTGGGCCATAGGAAGTCATTTTATAATGGAATGACAGTGAAAGCTGTGTTTTAGAAAGCTAATGTGACAGACTTATAAGGACTAGAAGGTAGTGGAGAGGAATGAAACTGACATACCAGCTTGGAGTTCTTCTGAAATTTTCAACATATAAGTTAATGGGGGTATAATCTACCATGTTGGCACTGGAAAAAGAAAAACTGGGAAGGAATCAAGACACCCTGGGAAAGAAAGCACAACAGGACATGTGCCTGATAGATATGATGGATGAGGTAGAGAGGAACTCAAGATGTTTCCAAGACTTCAAGTTGAAGAGACTGGAAGAAGGTCATTAACTGAAATAGAGAATTTTGCAAGTGTTGCTACTGGACGGAAGATTTGAGCATAGTTTTAGGCAGTTTGCATGTCAAGTGATGGTAGAGAATGCTCAGTGGAAATGGTAGGTGGCAATGTCTTCTAATTAGGGAAACAAAGTCATGAAGACAGACAAAGTGGTGAAACACTGAGTGGATGATTATCTGATTTACCAAAAAAGTCATAGATGAAAGTTTCTCTGAATAATTTTGAGATAACATTTTTATTACCATAGGATCATGTATCTGGATAGTCAATGTTTTGTTCTAGGCTTGGAAAAATTGAAGGGAACAATCAGTAAAATCCTTGGTATTTCTATTTCACAATAACTGCTTTTGAAAAATGAGAAAGATGTATACCTGTTTGTAAAGAACTACTGATGAGACATTTGAGGGACTCTGACTCATTTTTATATGGTTTGTATAACAAAATACAGAATTCATCAGTGGGTGAGGTGCCTGTTCTTTAGAACAGGATTAAAATTCAAAAGCCTATGTACATTTTAAATATTTGTGGAGGAGGACATGATTGAATTGTATATTGATAATTTACTCAGGTAAAAACTCTAGAAAGCCACATGTTAAAGACAAAAATAAAACCAGAATTGTAAGGAGAAAATGTGTCTGCATTTAAAGGAAAATGAGGTTAATATGTCAATCATGTGGTATTGTCACTAAAATATGTGTGACACATAAATAGGAATTAAGCACATAGGAAAACCCAAGATAATTGTGGTATGGTGAGACACATAGTTCAAATATTTAATGAAAATCACTTGGTTAACTTAAATGAATTATATAGAATTTGGCAAAGATCCAGAGAATGGCAACTGAAGTGACCAAATGTATTTTAGATAGACCATATAAGAAAGGGCTAAAGAAAAATTATTTAATCCATAAGAGAAAAGGCTAGTGAAAAACCGTAATTTCCCTCCCCCTGAATTTAGGAGGTATATTTTGTTCCAGACAATATAAGAGAGAAGAACCATCTTTTTCTTTATTTTTTTCTTTTTAATATAGAATCTAAGGAATTGCCTCAATTGCTGCTGCAGGTTTTGTGAAGTCAAGGTCTATTGATACGTATTGGCTACTAAATGAAATGGCGGACAGGTTGTATCTGAACAATTTGTGAAAGATCAAATAACATGAAATGGAAATTACAATATACTGGGGGGAGGGACGGAGAAAGCGTCTCAAAATATGATTTGGCTACAGTTAGAGCAATCTCTTGTTTGCCGATCATGATAGGTATTCTTCACAGGCCTGTTTGCTATCTTGCCAATAAGGGGCTAACACTATTTAAACAGAAAATATAAAAAGTACTTTTAGAAATCTTTAATTCCTCTGGGGAAATAAGTATAGTGTAGTATTCTCACTATTAAGAAGGCAAGTCGGGCTTCCCTGGTGGCGCAGTGGTTGAGAGTCCGCCTGCCAATGCAGGGGACAAGGGTTCGTGCCCCGGTCCAGGAAGATCCCACATGCAGCAGAGCGGCTGGGCCCGTGAGCCATGGCCACTGAGCCTGCGCATCCGGAGTCTGTGCTCCGTAAGGGGAGAGGCCACAACAGTGAGAGGCCCGCGTACCACAAAAAAAAAAAAGAAGGCAAGTCAACACTAAAAGAAGTGTAGCTCTATTATGAGTTTTACAGATGTTATAAACAGAATCACTAGAATGTAACTTGAATCAGGGATGACAAATCGATATCATTTCCCTTTTCAATTCTGGTCCATTGGAAGTGACTTCCAAGGGCTCTTTGTTGAGAACGATACTGTGGCAGTACTTGCATTCAGTAGGAAACAGTTAATGATTGACTTACAATGACATCCCAGGAAGCCTCCAGTGGCCTTTACCTTGCTAAACCCAGTGGTCATTTCTCAGTCCTCAACTTAACCTATTAGCAGCAGTTGCCACAGTTCATCACTCTCTCCACTTTCTTCACTTGGCTGCTGGTTCCTCTTACCAAGCTAGCCACTGTTCTCAGTCTCACTTGCTGATTCCTTTCACCTTCCCTCCCTCTTAGAGTGCTCCAAGACTCAGTCATTCTATCACTTCTCTATCTAAACTTGCCCCCAAGAGCACCACAGTCTAATAGAAAAATAATGTGAGCCGTGAATGCAAACTGCATATGTAATTTGAAATTTTCTAATAGCTACATTAAAAAAAGCAAAAATAAACTGATGAAATTCATATATATATTATTTAACCCAATACACTCCAAATATTAGCATTTCAAAATATAATCAATATAAATATATTACTTTAAAAATTGATATATTAATGAGCTATTAAATTATTTTTCTTTTTCTTTCAGGAAGCATTTTATTGTTGCTCCAAGTTTAAGAATTTTCACTGACAGAAAATCAACACTTTTAGAAAATTTCCCGTATAAATCTGCTCAGCTTTTGAATCTTGGATTTGTAGCCATATTTCTCTCCAATATAGGCAACCATTCTGTCCATGATTGATAGCACAGTCTTAACCTTCAATTTCAATACTGGGCCTTGACTAAGGAAGCTCTTCAGGACCAGTTTTAATTTAGAAAGAGTGGCTTTGTCTAAAGGAGATGCAGTAGTAACCATGTAAGGTAATTCTCTATGGTGGACACTCATCATTAACATTAATGAGATATTTTAAATTATTTTGTTTTAAATACTGTCTTCAAAATCCAATGTGTTATACTTACAGCATATTTTAGTTCAGACTAGCCATATTTCATATGCTCAATAGCTACCTATGGCTAATGCCTGCTGTATTGGACAGCATGGTCCTGGATGATCTCATCCAAGGCCTTAACTTAAAATGCTATCTATATGCTGATTATTCTCAAATTTATATTTGGACCTCTCTTCTGAACTCCAGACTCAGATATCCAGGAGTATATTTGACATCATTCCTTGGATACCTCATATGTATCTCTAATTTATCATGTTCTCCTTGAAACTTACTCTTCCCCATCTCAGTTACTGGCATCTCCATCATTTCAGTTGCTCAGGCCGAAAACACTGGAGTCAACCTTGACTCCTCTTTTTACCTCAAACTTCATATTCGATCCACAACTCCTGTGGCACTATTAGTTCCATATTCAAGATATATCCAGAATCTAATTCACTACCACTACCATGGTCCAAACTCCCTGTATCTCTTGTCTAGATTATTGCAGTAGCATCCCAAATGATGCCCCATAGTCCAGTCTCCTCCTAGCAGCCAGATGTCCTTTAATAACATAATCCAGATCATGTCACCCATCTGCTCAAAATTCTTCAGTGGCTCCTGATCTCACTCAGTGTAAAAGCCAGTCCTTATGACCTTCAGAACTCTACAGGATCTGGCCTCCTGTTACTTCTCTGACCGCATCTCCTACTATCCTCCTCCTTGCTCACTCTACTCTAGCCATCCTTGCCTCCTGCTTTTCCTTTAACATGGCCGTCAAGTCATGAGCTAGGTTCAGAACCTTTAGACTTGCAATATCCTCACTTATCCCCATGGCTCACTCTCTCATCTCTTCCAATTCTCTGCTCAGATATCTTCTCAGGGAATGACTTGAATGAATCATGACATGACATGACATGAATAGCTGTCATAAGGAGGTGGCAGAGCACTAGTGCCACATACTTGCCCGTCTAACAGTACTTAACGCACAATTAACTTTCCACATTTATTGAGCACCCATTATATATAAAATAGACATGTATGATTGGCTGCTCTTAGTAGAGGGAAACATTGAAATAATCTTATTGCTTTAGAAGGTTCTCGAACATTTTCAGCACCTACTGGAACAAATGTTTCTTGAACATTTTCAGCACACACTGGAACAAACAGGTGAATTCCTTAGTCACTGAGAAAGCAGCATCTATTAACAAATAGGAATATCTTGTCAGATTATTGTAGGGCTTCCTCCTCTTAGGCAATCAGAATCTACAAACACAGTCCCTCAGTCCAGGCAGTATTTAAATCACTGCAGTATTAGAACACTTGGTTCCAGTCCTAGTTTTTTTTTTTTTTTGCGGTACACGGGCCTCTCACTGCTGTGGCCCCTCCCGTTGCAGAGCACAGGCAACAGACGCGCAAGCTCAGCGGCCATGGCTCACGGGCCCAGCAGCTCTGCGGCATGTGGGATCCTCCCGGACCGGGGCACGAACCCGTGTCCCCTGCATCGGCAGGTGGACTCTCAACCACTGCGCCACCAGGGAAACCCCCAGTCCTAGTTTTATTCTTAGCTTGGTAGATGACAAGCTTCTTTTATTGTCTCAATTCTTTTATTCCCATGATAAAATGTTTAATCTCATCCACTTCGCAATTCAGGTTAGGAAAATAGGACTATATACTTGGGTGTTACAAGCTGCCACAATTATGTATGCATTACGAAGTTTGAGAACAAAAAAATCTTTTAAATCTAGGAATTTCTAAATCCGGACTATTTAAAACTAGTCTTCAGTTTGTGGTAGACTTAAGATCTTTAGGTTTTTTCCTTTTTCTTTTTTTAAGCCCAATTTTCACTTAACACCACTTCTGTGATTTAACTGATAGCTTATTTCAGTTCACACCTGCTAGTGTTTCAGTCTAACTTAACCCAAAACAAAAGAGAAACATGATCAACCTGAGAAATCAAAAAGCGTAGTTAGTTCATACCAGGAATGAATTTGAGAGTATGATGATGGGGAAGAAAAAGGAAGTAATGAGGGAACAGATGAAAATAAAGAAAAGAAAGTCATGCTAAATTTATTAAAATGCCTCAGTTCAATCCAACAAGTGTTTATTGTGTGCAAAGCATTACGCTGGTCTTTTTAGTAACGCCAAGATGAGCGAGACAGTGTTTGCCATTAAGGAGGCAGGAGTATGAGGTGAATTAAGAATGGCCACAAGTTATTAAAATATCATGCAGAGTACATAAGGGAAATACAAGGAGAAAGAAAACTGACATTAAGGATGTTTTAATATGCCAGGGGCAGTCACATGTTAACTCACATATATTAACAAGCCTTCTAAAACTTGCAGTAAGTTACAGGAGGATAGGTAACTTGTTCAAGATCATTTAAGCTAGACTGTCTATATTTGGCTTCGTCTTCAACCCAGGTTCCAAAGCCTAGGCTCCTTTCAGAACACCATAGTTAAGGGGAAGCTCTGAGGAGGGGTGGGAGAGGATTGTTAGGCTAGAGGTAACAAAGAAATCAGAAAAGGTGTCCCGGACGGCGCGTGAGGTGGGTCTTGAAGATGAACCGGAGACTGGGCAGCCCCGTGGGAGGAAAAGGAAGGGGCTTTCTGCTAAGGAAGGAGTGAGGGCTACTGGCTGCTCTCCCAATCCTACGGGTTGAGCAGTCGTCCGGTAGGTCCCTCCCCGCCCCCCATCTTTTCCTTTGGGGTTTTTCATTGTTCACCAATTTCACCTTCAGGGACCTGTGTTTTCTTTTTTCCCTTGAAATTTTAAACATCTCCATGTTTTAAAAGCGACCAGAGTCCCTTGTACGGTGGTGGGGGTCCGACCGGCGCCCCTGGCGCACCCCCTCTCTCCCACCTCCTCAGCCAGGCCGCCACCTGGGGAGTGGCGTTAGTCCCCGGGGAAGGGGGCTCTCTCCCACCGGATTCTCGCCTGTGGGCGCAGACGTCTGAGGCCGGGTTGGGGCAGCCCCCGCGGCGGCGCGCGTGGTTGGCAAGGGCGGGGCGGGGTGGGGCGGGACCGCTGGCGCACCTGCCCTGAGCGGCCGGGCTCGCGGCGGCTGCGCGGACAACGTCCCCTCCCTCCCGTCCCGCCGTGTGTTTACGTGGAGACGAAGATGGCGGCGGCGGTGACGACGCTACCCGTGTGGCCAAAGACGGTCAGCCAGTGAGCGCCGAGACTGGTTCCACTCGAGCGGGGGGGAGCGCCTGGCCCAGCCCTGCTCCTCGGGCCGCGGAGCTTGCGGTCGCACTGCCGTGTGAACCGACCTTTCCTTTCTGTCCCGACCCCCTGCCTGTCTTTCCCCAGCCTTCCCCGCAGAAGCTATGGAGGATGAAGAGAGACAGAAGAAGCTGGAGGCTGGCAAAGCCAAGGTAAGAGAGCTGGAGGCCGTCCGGCCTGCGCTGGGAGGCGGTGGCTGGGAAGGGTTGGGAGGGGGCCTGGGAAGCGGAGATCTTAGCAGCCCTGGTGCGCCGCCTCGGGAGGGAGGTGCTGCAGGGTCTGCGTTTTCCCCTCGCCTTCTCTCTCTCTTCTAACTGAAAAAGCCTGGTGATAAACTACCTAACGGATACTTCCGTGATGATTTGGTGCTGTGGCTCCTTTCTCGTGAATGCCCAAATATTAAAAATCTCTCTTTTACTGTATTGCCATAAGCTGATATTTATTGCTTTTAAATCTCCAGCGTTTCGCTTTTTTAGGGAGTTTTCTGGGTTGTGCAGGCATTGTGCTTTTCAGGGTGGGGATTTGGGGCCTTTCTTTATTCGGTAGGGGATTTGTACGCTCATCATCAGCTTGGCTTTCTTAGGTGGCACGCTGGCACTCTTGGGTGTGTGATTGGCCTGTGACAGCTGCCTCAGCGTGGCTTGAGAGTGCCACAAGTGCCAGCTGTGAACTTCGCTTTAGGGCCGTTTTTAGAAGCATGGCTTTTTATGTTTGTGTTTGGAGGTCTTTGTCATGGCATTCGCTTTGTATTGTGTGGAATGTTAATGCAGTATGTGAATGGAACTCCTGGGGACGCAAGGTTCCATATTCTAAGCAACACCTATAGAATTCCTGCTTTAAACAATTGAATTGTTTTATATATCTTGTTGAGTCCCAATGTGTGTATGAAAAAACCTGTAAAGCAAACAATGCAAAGGTATTATTCACTGGGTTTCATGAAAAATTTAACATAGACAAAATATAAATTAAATAGAATATTTCTTTAAAAAATTACGTGTTTGAACATATTTTTTGTCTGGCCTCAAAGGCTCCCTTCCTCCCGATAACGAAATTACCGTTTTTAGACTATATTTTGTCTTATTAGAGATCACTGTTAGTAACCATACTTGCACCTCAATTAAATTATAATATAGTTAACTGTTTCTTCTCTCTTCCTCACCTTCTCCTTCCTCCAAATAAAAAAATAAACGAGACTGGGTCTGTGATTTCAGTAATCACTGAAGGGCCATACTGCAGAGATACAATGGTAGATGCTTAGCACGAGTTTCTTAAATTAATATAAACATATGAACTAGCTTCATATTATCTAAGGTCAAAGCGTAAGTGCTTGTATGTTATCGGGTAGATTATTACTTTAGGATCTATACATGGAAGGAAAAGGGTATCGAGGCATCTTTAGAAGCCCAAAGTTGCTTACATTTCTGCAGTCTGAGGGTCTGAGTGTGATCTGTGAATCCAAGACAGTGGAGGTAAAGTGTGTACCCCCTTCCAAAAGCATCGAAGTTCTGTTCTAATTAGACATTTTGTTTGTCTGTTTGTTACCTGAGAATTTTTACTGTCTGCCTCCAGAAGTATCTTTCCTAAGTATATGTGAAGCAGTCCAAAAAACATAGTTTACTTTGGACAACACATTTCATAATAGAGGATTTATTTAAATTGCTTTGATTTGGCAAAAAAGAATTCTAGTTTCTTTGTGTGTATGTGTGTTTTTTGTCTTTCAAAATTCTGCCAATGGGATAAAAATCTTCTCCTTTTAACATTCACTTTTATTGTAGAAGATTATCTTCTAGAATAGATCCCAATTTTTCCAGTCAGAAATAAATCTGTGAGACATGTAAGGCAAGATACATTTGCTGGAGCATTGGCGACACAATATAAAAACACAGGAACAAACTTCAAAGACAATATTAGGAGAACCGTTTTCTAAACTATATTAGTGTGATGGAATATTATTCAGCTGTTAAGGTCATGAAGACTGATAGGAACATGGAAAATAGAGTGAAAACAGCATCATCAAAAATAGTGTAGACATTACTTCATTTGTATAAATGTGTGCTTTTAGATTAGGACTTAAAAACTTTGGATTGTAAGTGTAAGATCGTTCAGCAAACCTGTATCGAACTGCTGTTTTATACCAAGAGCCAGAGATAACAGAGGTGGTGACAGTCTCTGTTTTCATGTTGCTCAAAGTTTAGTGGGACGGACAGACACTGGGTAATAAGTAGAATGAGAGAGATGGTATAGTAGGATATTGGGCGAATTTTTTCATTTGGTAAAATGTGTTAAATGTTGCTACCTCATTTTTTTTTTTTTTTTTTTGCGGTATGCAGGCCTCTCACAGTTGTGGCCTCTCCCGTTGCGGAGCACAGGCTCCAGATGCGCAGGGTCAGCGGCCATGGCTCACGGGCCTAGCCGTTCCGCGGCATGTGGGATCTTCCCGGACCGGGGCACGAACCCGTGTCCCCTGCATCGGCAGGTGGATTCTCAACTACTGCGCCACCAGGGAAGCCCGCTACCTCATTTTTAAGACTGTTTTACAAAGAAAGCTCTTGATACTGATGTTAATGCAGTCTAGCATAATATCTATCAGATAGTGAGTACTCAGTAAATATTTGCTTAGTGAATTAATGAGCAGAATGACTATGAATTGTTAATGGGTGCTACTTTACTAGCCTGTTGTAATTTAATAACAGTATTCCAGAATTCTCTTAATTGGAAGTATCTTATTGCTGGCATTAGAAATCTCTTAAAATCATCATTTCTAAAACTTATTCAGATACTTGGTTCTCTAAATGTCTTGTTTGTTCATTGGACTTAAATATTGTATTTGATAGTCTAGTTTTACAAACCACAACTTGTAAATTTTTTACTTGGTTTTTGGTAAGCTGTTCATTGGAAAACTTCCTTCCTTGCTCCATCTCCTCTGCCTCCTCCCCTAACTTGCTCTTTTAGATTTGCTGTGACTAGAGAACCCAGTAACTGAGCTTGATACAGTGGTTTGTAATAACCAAGCATTGATGGAGCCTGGTGAATGGGCTTTATGACAGTTTAGTTCTTCTGCTACCGGTTGGTTTTTTCGTTTGCTCTTGGGTCCTCAGCTACTTCCTCAGTGTTGATGGTAGTAAGAATCCTGACCCGTGGAGATGTGAGACATTACTGCATTAAGTAAATATTTCCAGAGCTGGGCTTCCCTGGTGACGTAGTGGTTGAGAGTCCGCCTGCTGATGCAGGGGTTACGGGTTCGTGCCCTGGTCCGGGAAGATCCCACATGCCGCGCAGAGCGGCTAGGCCCGTGAGCCATGGCCGCTGAGCCTGCACGTCCGGAGCCTGTGCTCCTCAACAGGAGAGGCCACAACAGTGAGAGGCCCGCGTACGGCAAAAAAAAATTTCAGAGCTGGGCTAACCACCCTGCAAGGTGCTGACAGGGACGGTACTACATAGGCTGTCCTTGTGTTGATCCAAACTATTCTAACTTCACTTTAAATGACTTCATTTTTTCCCAAGTAAAATTATTTACAGTATTATGTAAAGAAAGTATTGTAATATTAGCTAACAAAATTAGAGGACAGTTATGTATTTAGTATAAAATTACTTCTGCAAATTCACCTTAGGTATACTTTTTAACATTCTACTAATGTAGTAGAATTCAGTAAAACCAAAGTTTTTAATCAACTATTCAGCATTTTATATAATTGGCATTATTTGTTGAATAATTATTAAAAATTTTTGCCTATTGCATTCAGTAAATACTAATCATATGATTTTTATTTGTTTAATGAGCATTTTCAGTTTGGAAAGTAGTGCCAATTGTATGCAAAAAAGGACGGTGCTCTGTGCAACCTTTATATTAGGTTATTGATAACAGGACTTTTCAATTACTTTTTCCACTCAGATAGACAAAGTTAGTTATGGTGTACAATTGTTCTTTGCATATTTCAGACACAGCGCTCCACCACTAAGAAAGTTGCTCTCCATCCTTGTTTCTTTTAAACTTTCTAGATTTTAATTCTTATATGTGACATAGCTTTCAAAGTGGATACAGGAGTTTGATGCCTTCAACATTTATTGCAACAGTGGTGCATTGTCTGTGACTTAAAAACTAATTAATGAACTTTAGGCTTTGTTGGAAAAAAAACAAAGCAAAACATGATTTCTAGATTATGAGCTTTAAGATAGAATATGGAGGAAAGAATGGGCAGAACAGGTTTCTTGAAGTATATATTGAAGAAAGGTTTTTAAGGCATTCCAAGAAGTGGCAGGAACAGGGATAGAGAAGTGGTTGGGTAAAAAAGATCCTTAAGATCCAATGCAAATGAAGCAACTGACAAAGGATTAATCTCCAAAATTTAAAAGCAGCTCGTGCAGCTCAATAACAAAAATGGGCAGAAGACCTGAATAGACATTTCTCCAAAGAAGATATACAGACTGTCAACAAACACATGAAAGAGTGCTCAACATCATTAATCATTAGAGAAATGCAAATCAAAACTACAATGAGATATCATCTCACACCAGTCAGAATGGCCATCATCAAAAAATCTAGAAACAATAAATGCTGGAGAGGGTGTGGAGAAAAGGGAACACTCTTGCACTGCTAGTAGGAATGTGAATTGGTACAGCCACTGTGGAGAACAGTATGGAGTTTCCTTAAAAAACTACAAATAGAAGTACCATATGACCCAGCAATCCCACTACTGGGCATATACCCTGAGAAAACCATAATTCAAAAAGAGTCATGTACCAAAATGTTCATTGCAGCTCTATTTACAATAACCCGGAGACAGAAACAACCTAAGTGTCCATCATCGGATGAATGGATAAAGAAGATGTGGCACATATATACAATGGAATATTACTCAGCCATAAAAAGAAACGAAATTGAGTTATTTGTAGTGAGGTGGATAGACCTAGAGTCTGTCATACAGAGTGAAGTAAGTCAGAAAGAGAAGGACAAATACCATATGCTAACACATATATATGGAATTTAAGAAAAAATAAATGTCATGAAGAACCTAGGGGTAAGACAGGAATAAAGCCACAGACCTACTAGAGAATGGACTTGAGGATATGGGGAGGGGGAGGGTAAGCTGTGACAAAGCGAGAGAGTGGCATGGACATATACACACTACCAAGCATAAAATAGATAGCTAGTGGGAAGCAGCCGCATAGCACAGGGAGTTCAGCTCGGTGCTTTGTGACCACCTAGAGGGGTGGGTTAGGGAGGGTGGGAGGGAGGGAGACGCAAGAGGGAAGAGATATGGGAACATATGTATATGCATAACTGATTCACTTTGTTCTAAAGCAGAAACTAACACACCATTGTAAAGCAATTATACTCCAATAAAGATGTTAAAAAAAAAAAAAGATTCAATGAAGAGAGATTTGGCAAGGAGGTCTGTGGTGTCCTGTCAGTGAAACTGAAAGTCGAATGAGCACATGGAAAAGAGGAAGTGAAAAAGATAGGACATATCCAAGTGACTGGAATATGACAAGATTGGGGCAAAAATTATTTTCAAACAAAACACCTCTTATTTTTATATATAAAAAAGTCTGTCGTAAGAACTAAACTGTGACCGTAAAATGTTTATCTGTTATAGGCTACTGATTATTGAAATGTAAGTGAATTTCTTCTAATATGGAAGCTAAAAAGGTTCTCATGGTAAATTGTTAAACATTAAATGGTAAGGAACATTATTTATATTTATTTCTCAATTCATTTCCATTGAAATTGGACATCTTATTGCATTAGTTAGCATCTCTTTAAAAAGTTTAATTTGGAAAGCTTCAGAATTTTTTAAAGTTTCTTTATAAACTTATAAAGGTTGTTTTGTATCTGGGGCATGGCATCTATTCTATGTGTATTTATATGCTATTTGTCATACAAGAACGGGCACTAGGTCTTTGGAGACATTTACTGGCTTATTTGTTCAACTAACAGTTTTGAACGCCTACAACTGCAGCTATGGACTTTTACTTGGCAAGCACTTATTTAAATTATCATGAAGTCTGTGCCTTATTGTCTGTGGGAATAATCCTGTCACAGTCCATGACTCTTAGCAGGTGTTTTGAAGAATAAATGCGGTAATGGTTGAGAGCTTTTTGAGTTCTTCTGGTGCTAGATATAAAGAATCTATGATTTTTTTATTTTTACTTGAGGTGGAAGTCATATAAAAATTAACCATCTTAAAACAATTCAGAGGCATAACAGTTCAGCCTTGTACAACCACTTCTATCTAGTTCTGAAACATTTTTATCATCCCAGAGTAAAGCCCTGTATCCATTAAGAAGATACTCTTCATTCCCTACTTCCCCCAGCCTCTAGCAACCACCAATCTGCTTTCTGTTTCTATTGGTTTACCTATTCTACATATTTCATATAAATGTAATCATATACTGTTTGACCCTTAATGTCTGTTTGTTTTTTTCACTTAGTATAATGTTTTTAAGGTTCATCAGTGTTATAGTATGCATCAGTTCTTCATTTCCTTTTATGGCTGAATAATATTTTGTTGTATGTATATACCACATTTTGTTTATTTATTCATTGATGGGCATTTGAGTTGTTTCTACCTTATGGCTTTTGTGAATAGTGCTGCTTTGAAGATTCGTATGTAGTATTTGAGTACCAGTTTTCATTTCCCTTGGGTCTATATCTAGGAGTAGAATTTCTGGATCATATGGTAATTCTATGTCTTTTGAGGAACCACCAAACTTTTTCCATAGTGCCTGTATCCATTCCCACCAGCAGTGTATGAGGGTTCTAATTTCTCCATATCCTCACCAACACTTATTGTTTTCCATTTATTTTTATTTTTGGCTGTGTTGTGTCTTCGTTGCTGCGCGCAGGCTTTCTCTAGTAGGAGCAAGCAGGGGCTACTCTTCATTGCGGTGCACGGGCATCTCATTGCGGTGGCTTCTTGTTGCAGAGCACAGGCTCTAGTTGCATGGGCTTCAGTAGTTGTGGCATGTGGGCTCAGTAGTTGTGGCTTGCGAGCTCTAGAGTGCAGGCTCAGTAGTGGTGGCACACAGGCTTAGTTGCTCCGTGACATGTGGGATCTTCCCGGACACAGGCTCCAACCCGTGTCCTCTGCATTGGCAGGCAGATTCTTAACCACTGTGCCAGCAGGGAAGCTCCTCTATTTTTTTAAAATTATAGCTATTCTAGTGGGTGGGAAGTGGTATCTCATTTTGCTTTTGCTCTTTAATTTCCTAATGACTAAGGATGTTGAACATCTTTACATGTGCTTATTGGCCATTTGTCTGTCTTTGGAGAAATGTCTATTCAAGTCCTTTGCCCATTTTTTAATTCTGTTGTTACCAACTTCTTTTACATAATATTACTGATTATTACTTATTATATTTATCTTACATATATATTTATATACTGAGAGGGAGAGAGAGGGAGAAACATGCAGTCAGGCAGGTGATGGAGAGAGGTAGAGAGAGATACACGTCTCCATAGGATCATCTTCCATCTTTTTTTTAGGCCTTCTGGGCTATGCCAAAATTTAAACTGTTCCTTCCTTTGCATAAGTTCCTGGTAGTTTGATTAGAGCATAATGCTAAATTTTGAATTCTGTGTGAGCCAGTGAGTCATTTCATTCCATAGCCAGTTGTTTTACAAGTGCATGCAGCTGGTTCCAGAGGCACCTATTGGGTTTTTTGCTTGACCATTACCAATCCATTTTCACTGTGGGAAAAAAACCCTAATCTTCTTTAGTAACAAAAAGACCTGCCATTTTCATATGTGAACACAATAGATCTGTACAGATATTTTACTGGTGTAACATACTTTTCTTGTCATGTTGACTCCCCTTTTACTTCTAGAGTTTTTGTGGTCATGGTCACCAAAATATAACTTAGGATACTTAATGCTCATCTAGGTACACTGCATAAAGCTGTGGTCGATTTGCACGTGGATTTAATGCTGTTAAAAACAGAATTGTTCCAGAAGTGGTTTTGCCCAAGTTATTTATTTAAATCTATACATTCTTTTGTACCATGAAAAATTCCTTCATTCTCTTTGTTTCATGAACAGTGTGGTGTTTGTTTTCAGTTGCCATCAGGGTTATGATTCTTACTGTGGTTTGCTATTCACTGAGATTCTTATGTGGTCTAAAAGTTTCTCTGTAAGTCTAACTTTTTTTTCCTTTTAAGAAATCATTTCTTAAAGCCCCCAAATTTGCTTCTTTTCTTGTAAGAGGTCATTTCTCAAAGCCCCCCAAATTATCAATTTTCACTAGTAAGAACCATACTAAACGATTCAAAATCCTAATCTATAAAGATTTGCATTTATAAATTGTATTAATTGAATAGGTTCTCTGGTTACAGAGCTATGAAAAACTAACAGGGTATAAAGTCTAGAATCTCTTTCCTTCTTTTTCTTGATACTGAACACACAAAATTAGTAAACAAAATTCCTTGTTTGCTAGGGCTCATTCATTGTGGACTCTGATTAGACTGTATTTATTCCTCAAGGGTCTCACTTTTTCAAGTTGATACTGCCTTATTGTTTCCCCAGGGAAGATAGGGACAGGGACCAATTATAACTAAAAATATTCTTCAGATTTATGAAAAAGCAAGTTTAATGTATGAAAGTGTGTAAGAGGATGCAGGGGAAAGAGATGCAGGGATTTGCGATGGGCATGGGGCAGTGATCTGAGTTAATTACTACACCACTTATGGTCTGTTGCCTGTGTATGTATAAGTTGATTTCTAAAGTCAAATAAATAAGTAGATGCTGTAAAGGGCAAAGTATTAGAAAATGTGTAAAACCTGCATTAGCAAATATTTGCTGGGAGTTTATATATGAAATAATAGGTTTTGGCTGAAAGTTATAGAAACTTTTCAAAGATAACTTAAAATATTGGGACTGTTTTAATGTACAACCATCCACATTTGCCAAATTGATATTTAATTTTTAATTTGTGTAAATTCCTCTTCTAATGAAAATATATGTCTGAGCATTTCTATTCCCTTTAACAAGAGAACTCTCACTTTTCCATTTTAACCAATAGCAATTTTTAGTAAAGTTTGAGAAAAAGAGAAGATAATAATTTGGGATTTTTTTTTAGGTGAGAAGAATATATATATATTTTTTTTTAATTAAAAGGGTGAAATGCAGTATAAGTAATTTTAATAGGCATTGGTGTTTTAGTCTTAGGACAGAAGAGTCTATATAGTCTTTTTTTCCTCTGTGATTTGGATTTAAAATTTTTAATGTTTGGGACTTCCCCAGTGGCGCAGTGGTTAAGAATCTGCCTGCCAATGCAGGGGACACGGGTTCGATCCCTGGTCTGGGAAGATCCCACGTGCCACAGAGCAACTAAGCCTGTGTGCCACAACTACTGAGCCTGCGCTCTAGAGCCCGTGAGCCACAACTACTGAGCCCGTGTGCCATAACTACTGAAGCCTGTGTGCCCTAGAGCCCACGCACCACAACTACTGAGCCCACATGCTACAACTACTGAAACTCGCATGCTCCAGGGCCCACGTGCCGCAACTACTGAGCCAGCGTGCTGCAGCTACTGAAGCCTGCACGCCTAGAGCCCATGCTTCGCAACAAGAGAAGCCACTGCAGTGAGAAGCCCGGGCACCGCAAGGAAGAGTAGCTCCGGCTCACCACAACTAGAGAAAGCCCACGTGCAGCAAAGAAGACCCAATGCAGCCAAAAATAAATAAATAAATAAAATTTTAATGTTCTTGTTTTCTATCTTATGTGCCATCATATTTTTGAGGCTCAGTAGTTTATACCTATTGAGAAAGCATCTCAGTTGAAAACTAAAACCCTTTGAATTATTCTGCAATTATCTTCCTGTATCCTGTGTACTCATAACCCAATCCCATTAATTGTTTTTTATTCAAAATTTGTCTTCTACTTAGCCTTTTTCTTCCCATTCTAACACCACAACCCAATAGGCCCACATTATCTCACCTTCTATTTGGTTTCCGGGAGTCACTCTCCTTTACCTTTCAGAGCCAACCAATCACCACATTCTGCTGATTTTACCTTCTAAATATTTCTTGATTTATCCCCACTTCTGTTTCTACCTCATTGTCTTTCACTTGGACAGTGGGAAAGTTGACAGTGGAAGATAGAAGAGTATGGATTTGTGATGATAGTAGCTACTGATTTTTGAGCACTTTCTAATGCTAGGCATTATGCTAAGCGTTTTACATTCATTTTCTTATTTTATCCTTATAACTATTCTAAGAGCTGTGGATACTGTTTCTATCCCTATTTCATAGGTGGGAAAACTAGAGAGGTTAAGTAATTTGCACAAAGTCATGGTGGCAGAACAAGGATTCAAACCCACTCTGACCCAAGAGATTGTATTCTTAACTTCAGCCCTACACTGGCTAAACAGTGATCCTTGATCACTGTTTAGGAGGTAGGATTGAGAGGCCTTGATAATTGTTGTAAAGGGTAGGAGAGATGCTATGATCTGAATGTTCATTTCCCCCTAGAAATCATACGTAGCGATCGTACCACCCAAGGTGATTGTATTAGGAGGTGGCACCTTTGGGAAATGACTAAGTCATGAGGGCAGAGCCCTCATAAATGGGATTACTGCCCTTACAAAAGAGAGATTCCTTGCCCCCTTCCACCATGTGAGGCTATAGCAAAATGATGGCCATCTGTGAACTAGAAAGTGGGCTCTCACCAGACGCCAGATCTGCTGGTTCCCTGTTCTCGGACTTACAGCCTCCAGAACTGTGAGAAATAGATTTCTGATGTTTATATGCCACCCAGTCTATGATATTTTGTTATAGCAGCCCAAACAGACTAAGATAAGAGAAGACTCTAGTTTTCTGACTTGAGCAACTTAAGGTATGTAGGTGCTGGTCTCTGAGATAGGGGAACATGGACAAATCTGGGGGAAAAGTGGATTTGAGTGAAATGGGTCTCTGAGATAGGAAATGTGGGCATTTTTGGAGGGTAACAAATATTTTAGTAAGATGAAGATGACTTTTGTTTTGGATACATTGAGTCAGAGGATATCCTAGAAGAGTGGCCCAGTGTAAAACTGAATATGAGTCTGTTCCTTTAGAAGGCCATGCTAGAGATAAATATTTGGTTTAAAGATACTGGCTGACACTCTGGGAGTGGGGAGTTCACTCAAGATGACGACTAAGTGGGATACTGAGAGTTGAATTCTGTGGAAACACCCATGTTTAAAAAACAGATGGAGAAATATCTGCAAAGAATACTGGATACAAACTATTTACAAAGCTAGGAGATGATGATGTCTGTGAGACTAAGGGAAGAGTTTCAAGTACGGAGTGGCCACTTGTCAAAAATGAGAAATCAAGTGTGATGGAGACTTGAAAAGTGACCTTGAGCTTTAGCAACAGTTGGTGAGAAAGGGAAGCGAAGAATTCAGATTACTGTGGGATGGAGAATGAATGTGAATCAGGAAAGGGTGGTGAATGCTACCTACTTTTTCAAAGATTTTTTTGTGAAAAGCAGTATAATAGTAGTGGTTATGAGACAAGACAGTCTGGGATCAAATTCTGGCTCTGCAGTTTATTAGCTTTGTGACTTTAGGCAAGTTGCTTAAACTTCTCAGTACTTCTGTTTGCCATCTGGAAAATGAGAAAAATAATAGTACCTGCCTTGGGGTTGTTGTGAGGATTCAGCTAATACATATAAAGCTCTTAGAAGATTGTCAGATTATAAAAACTTTTCAAGAAGTATTAGCCATCATCATCATTATTCTCATGCTGGAAAACTAGATTGGGGAAATAGGCTGGGATCAGATAATGAGAAGCCATATGTGTTAGTTGAGACAGTATGGATTTTATCCTAAAAGTAGCCAAAAACTGTCAAAGAATGTATATTTGACATGTTTAACCTTTGAAAAGGGTTACTGTTTTCCAAAAAAGATATCCCATATTCAGGTAGGTATGCTGCCACCAGGTGGCAGGTATATGTTATTGCTATACAGATGAAGCAGTGAAACCATGAGTTGTTGGGGTTTTTTTTAATATAAAATATTGACTGATTCAAATAGCTAAATGTAAGCACCCTACTTCTAGCAGGGCACTTTGTTCCCAAAAAACTGATTAGTTAAGTGAAGGAGAGAAAAAGAGCGTTATAGTAAAGATAGATTTCAAAGGAAGCTAAGAGAAGTATAGTTGGGCCTCATGGGAAACAGAACAGCCATTTGGAACCAATGCCATTCTCTCTATCATCCCTTATTTCACTTTCACAATATCTGATGCTCCTCTCTTTGCAGATCAGCTTCTTTTGCTTGTACATCAGTTTGCACATGACCAAAAATTAAGGATGAATCCCCAAATTTGTTCTATTCAATGGAATTGTTTCCCACTGTAGACACTTAAAAAAAAAAAGAAGGGGGAGAGAAAAATTATTTAAATAGTGCAAGAAAATCAATTCATAGAGTAAGCATCTAGCTTAGTGGTTCCCAAATTTTGCTGCACATTAGAAGCCTCTGGAAAGCTTTAAACAATTTCAAAGCCTAAGTCACACTCCAACCCCAAATCAGAAAGTCTGAGGTGTGATCCAGGACTCACTTTTTTTTTTTTTTTGCGGTACGCGGGCCTCTAACTATTGTGGCCTCTACCGTTGCGGAGCACAGGCTCCGGATGCTCAGGCTCGGTGGCCATGGCTCACGGGCCCAGCCACTCCGCGGCATGTGGGACCTTCCTGGACCGGGGCACGAACCCGTGTCCCCTGCATCAGCGGGCGGACTCTCAACCACTGCGCCACCAGGGAAGCCCATGACTCACTATATTTTAAAGATCCTCAATGTGCAGTAAAGTTTGGGACCTACTGACATAGCTAATTTGTGTGGTTCTGCAAAACTAGGTGATTATACATCATGAACTCTTATATGCCAGCTACTTTACTTGGTGTGCAACTAAAGAAGTAAGGATGATTTCGTCAGAAGGAAAACTGGCTGTGCTGAATACACAAAAAGTATTTTAGTCTGCAACATGACTAGTAGGTTGATAACATAAATGTACTTTATGGGTGAGTTTAGGGATATTTATATGATTATTGCATCATGCACTGATTTTCAAATCCTTCAATAAGATTCATCTCCCCTCTGTTACTTTCTGGATATCTTTTCTAACTCTTTGTTCCCTAATTCCAAGAGAAGAATCTAATCAACTGCCTCTTTTCTCATCAGACTAGACTGGGAGGAGCAGCTGGCGTGTCCTGTATGGTAGGAGCTATGAGCACTGGCCAGTTTCCTCAGCAGGAAGTTCTAAGTACATACTTTAAAAATACTTAAATATGTTTCACCTGCAAAAGAATACATATAAAATATATAGATAAGAAAAATGATTTTTAAAAATTGACCTCTATGCCTGTCACCCAGTTTAAGAAATATACACATTCAAATACATTTGAAACCTTTCCCAATCTAATCCCACCTCCTCTCTACCTAAAGTAACTACAATTCTGAATTTTCTTTATCAGTGCCTTGCTTTTCTGTACCACATATGTTTACATAATATATTAGTTTTGCTGTTTTTGAACTTAATGGTATCATATTATAAGCAGTATTTAATGGTTTTCTTTTTGTTCAGTATTATGTAAAGATGTTCACACCTGCATACAATTCCATTATAGGAATTTACCTCATTTAGCATTCTCATATCAATGAGCATTTGGGTTGTTTCCAGTTTTTCTGTTACAAACCCTGGTGCTGTGTTAACTTTTGCCCATTCTCCGATGCATATGCTCAAGGCCTAGAGGTGTGCAGAGATCATAATCCCATGGTCTCTCAGTCCTCGGGGAGTAATGAGTGTGTTGTGTTGTGGAATGAGATAGGAAGAGGAAGCAAAACCAAAGCCAACTGATATTTATGTCATTATACACCCAGTTTCATCACAAATGATCTCTGACAGATCATTGGAGCTGTTGATGGGCTCTGGATATCTGACAGGATGGGCCATTGAAGTGACCAGATATAGCAGTTCTTTTATTTTTTAAGTCGATATTTCCTGCAAAAAAAAATATGCGTATAAGAGAGAATAATATTCTATTATCTGTGGCTTATAAGTGAACAAACCTCAGATGATAAGCTGGCATGTATTTTTTGCTGCTGAGGGTGATAGCATCTGTTACAGATATACCTTGTTTTAGGATTCTCCTTTACATGAACTGCTATTTATTTGTTTATTTTTTATGAGATTAAGCTTTATACTATGCAGAAACTAGATAAGGTTGGGGCAAAGTGCCATTGTTCTCACCGTTCAGTGTTAGCAGTAAATGAGGTGACAGTGAAATGAAACAGAAGTTGGTGGCATCTGAACAGTGAGGTGTAATAATCTGTCGCTGTTAGCAGTTATGCTTATGGGATGTCTGGAGAGGGTGTCTGGAGAGGCTGATGAAAGAGGCCTGGCTCCAAGACAGCATAATTCCTGGGACTTCTGCCTTATTTCTGTCTTTTGGGATGAGAATTTTGGTAGATGTGTAGTTGTATTATATCCTTTTAAAAATAGTGATATTAACATATGGGCCCATAGTTTTATTAGTGAATATTCTTTACAGATCTTTGGGGGAGGGAGGGAGGCAGTGAAAATCTTTCAGAAGAGAAAACAATTACCCATAGTCTCATAACCTACAAGTAATCACTATTAACAGTTTGTACATTCTTTGTTTCTATGTATATTTTTAAACTTAGCTTGAATCACACTCTGCATGCAGTTTTGGTCTCTTTTCTCCCCCAGCTTTATGTTGAGAGCATTTTCCCACATTAAAATTTTTTTGAAAACATTATCTTTGACAGGTACATAATATTACATAGTATGGTTATATAGTAATGTAACCATGGACCTGATTTATCATTTTAGGTTTTTTTTTAGAAACTATACAGGTATTCTGAAGTTCTGAGGAATAAGCCTAAAATTATTGCTTATGGTTCCTCTTTTCTGTAAAAAAAAAAAAATTATCTTTTTTTTCACTCAGCAAATTTTTCTTGAGAACCTATATGCAGGCACTATTCGAGACTTAAGAGTATTAAATAGGCTTTGATTTTGATTAAAAATCCCTGCCCTCCTGGAGCATATCTTCTAGTTATTTGTTCTGCAATAATAATTTGACTTCATATACTTCTTATAGTAACATGAGCCTAAAACAGTATTTTGATAATTTTATATACTTAGAACTGATTTGTTCTAAACACTATACTGTAATCATTCCACTTTTTATTCTGTATCTTTTTTCATTTGGTATCATTTCATAATAGATACTGTTTATTGAACTGTTTTTTCAAGCAACAGTTAAAAAGAAACTTTTATAATGTAGAATTCTAGTTTTTCTTCTACATAATTGAGAGTATGGGGAAGAAAAAGGGAAAGAAACAGTTGAAAAAAACTTTTCCAATTTAAGCATTAAAAGCTGGAAGAAATTTTATTTATTGATTGACATATAGTTGATCTACAATATTATATTATTTTCAAGTGTACAACATAGAGATTTAATATTTTTATAGGTTGTACTCCATTTAAAGTTATTATAAAATATAGGCTATATTCCCTGTGCTGTACAGTATATTCTTGTACCTTACTTATAATATTTTATACATAGTAGTTTGTACCTCTTAATCCCCTACCACTGTATCTTGCCTCTTGTCCCACTGGTAACCACTAGTGTGTTCTCTCTATCTGAGTCTGTTTCTGTTTTGTTATATTCATTTGTTTGTTCTGTTTTTTAGATTCCACATATAAGTGAAAACATACAGTATTTGTCTTTCTCTGTCTGACTTATTTCAGTAAGCATAAAACCTTCTGGTCCATCCTTGTTGATACAAATGGCAGAAGTTCGTTCTTTTTATGGCTGAGTAATATTCCATTGTATGTATACCACATTTTCTTTATTTATTCATCTGTTGATGGACGCTTAGGTTGCTTCCATATGTTGGCTATTGTAAATAATGCTACAGTGAACATTGGGGTGCATGTATCTTTTTGAATTAGTGTTTTTGTTTTCTTCAGATATATCACCTAGGAGTGGACTTGCTGGATCATATGGTAAAACTGAAAGAAGTTTTAAGAGATCCTTCTAATCCTCCTCTTCATTGTACAGTTGAAAAAACTGAGTTCTCTTGAGGTTAAGTGGCTTGTCCAGTGTCACATAGCTAGTTTATTAGAGTCTCTGTAAACACAACAGTCCAGTACTCTAATATATGTAATCCATATTCTTTTTGAAACATTATTTTCACTCAAAAAATATTTGGGCTTACTGTGTGCCAGACAATGAAATGTGTTAAAATTTGCAAAATTAAGGTAACTTTTTCAGTTCCAGAATCCGTTTTCTTCTTAGACGTGAAAGTGTTCCAAAACTTTAAGAAAAATTCTGCATTGAATGAGGTTGTAGGATATAAATAAGACTGCTGTCTCCATAAGGTAAAGTCCTGTGGTCTTTTCCATATCTGATTTCATTGGGTCTATTTGGCACTGTTATTTTCCAACAGTTTGTATTTTGTCATATCGTTGGAAAATATTCTTCAGAGCATCTTTAAAGTGTTGCTTTTGTCTTCTTTGTTTTCAGTTGCCCTACTTCAGCTCTACATACAAATTGTGTTTGGGTCAACTGTGTTATTCTTCTGTGTTTTCATAGTTAGGTCCCTGAAGTTTTGTTGTAATAGCTTGTACAGCATTCTTGTTCAACATTCATTAGGGAATATCACAAAGGTAAAGGCTGCAGGGACAGGTACAAATAGTTACATAATTAGAATTAATTAGGATTTCTTAAATTTTCTACAGTAAAAACATAGCTACTTACAGCTGCTTTTGAAGACTAGAGAAAGTAGATAACATTTTTTAAATGTTTTATAATTTCTTGGTGTATGTTTGTGTTGTGTGTGTGTTTTTTCCCTAGTGTTGTCAAAAAAGTATTTGTTTTGGTGATTTCATTTGTTCATGCCTTTAAACTTCATGTTCTAGATTTAATGTTAGTGGTTTTAAGTTTAATGACAAATGAAGGAAAAGAGCTCAGAATGCATGGAATGCAAATTGGTATAATGGAAAGAATACTGGATTTGGAGTCAGATGTTCCTGTTCTATTTTGCTACGTTTGGGCAAGTAACTCATATTTGTCTTCAAATCTCAGCTTCTACATTCTTTTCTCAATATTTCATGACTTCTCCCTTACATTCCCATTCAAATTAAGTCTTTCTGTTTTAGACTTTCTTTAGTACCTATACTTTTTCTTCAAAGCACTTTTTGTCTCTTGAAATGATATATTTCTGTATTTGTCCATATTTGTTTAATTTTTTTCTTCCTACCTGGATTACAATTCAGAGGAGTAGGGTTTGTATCTGTTTCATTACTACCTACCCTGCACAGGGCAAACACATGATAATTTATTCCATAAATATTTTTTAAATAAATGAACTACTCACTACTGTCTGTCATATGCCAAGTTATTTCCTTCACAGCTGTAAAACTCTGCAACCACACCTCTTACAGAAAGCCTTTTTTGAGAAAATCAGGACAAGAGAAGTTCCCATACTACCTCCTTAAAGATACATAGGACTGTTGAGTTTACAAAATTGTACACTAACTTTTACCTTGTTTCTCACAACTGAATAAAATAATCGGCTGGCCTAGACTAAAAGATCCTACTGTTAAGACAGTGTATTTCGACTCATGTCTAGCTTTGTGCCTGGCACATAAACACCTGATGAACTCTCAAGAAACAAAACAGATTCCAGTTAGTACTTTTATTGAAGTGACATTATAAAAACTTGGCATTTTTTTTACAGCATTAAAAAAATTCCTTGTTTTATTGAGAATGATCATTTATAAATAAATATTGAGTTTATGAAATAAATTATTAGTCATTTTTATTTAATTATTCATTTTCTGGTCCGGGTAAGACATTTGCTTGAGATCTGAATTAGTTTTGAAAGACAAGTGTATATGGACATGATATCTTTCCAGTAAATCTTGCAGCTATTTCCGTGCCTGCATATGTTAACATTTTTATAATTGGCTTCCAAATGACAAACACAGATGTCTGTAGTCTGAATTTCCAGCATGTTTTAGAATAAATGTTTTTCCAGTAATTTAAAGTGTACCATTGCAGTATCAAATGATTAGCTAATTGAATAGAGTTTCTGGTTTTTGCTTATCTGCCAACTTGCCATTTTTCAGATTTAAAATAAAAATAGATAGCTATTTATGATGTGATTTATGATGTGCTCTTGTTCCTTTTCTCATGTTTTTACAAAACAGAATTCTTCCTAAAAAGCTATAATTTTTGTTTTTCTGAGAATTTAATTTTGTCATTTGTTTAGTTTTTCTGTTTATTTGTTTTGCCTAGTAGGGTAGAAAGATTATGGTGAGAGGGAATATTTTATGTTTTAATTCATTTAATTGCCACTTTGAATTCTGAGACCATGGAACTTTTTTAGATAGTGGAATTAAATATGCCAGTTTATCATCTTAGTTCTTAGGTTCTGTGGAACAGTGCTTAAAATTATTGCTTAATGTTAACTTTTCTATAAAAGGTATGTTATCTTTTTTTTCACTCATCATGTATTTATTGAGTACTGTTCTAGATTTTGAATATATAGCAGTGAACAAAAGTTCTTACATTCATGGAGTTTACCTTCTGGTTGATTTTCTGAAAAAAATAATATGACTTCATGTAATCAATAACATAGGCCTGAAACAATGTCTTGGTAATTTTATGTCCTTAGAAGTGATTAGTTCTACATACTGTAATAGAACTATTCTCCTTTTTTTTTTTTTTTTTTTTTTTTTTTTTTTTTTTTTATAGCTGCGTTGGGTCTTTGCTGCGCGCGGGCTTTCTCTAGTTGCAGCGAGCAGGGACTACTCTTCACTGTGGTGTGGGCTTCTCATTGCAGTGCCTTCTCTTGTTGCACAGCACAGGCTCTAGGCCTGCGGGCTTCAGTAGTTGTGGCACACAGGCTTCATAGTTGTGGCTCGTGGGCTCTAGAGCGCAGGCTTAGTAGTTGTGGCTCATGGGCTTAGTTGCTTTGCGGCATGTGGGATCTTCCTGGACCGGGGCTCGAACCCTTGTCCCCTGCATTGTCAGGTGATTTCTTAACCACTGCACCACCAAGGAAGCCCCTATTCTCCTTTTTTTTTTTTGTGGTATGCGGGCCTCTCACTGTTGGGGCCTCTCCCATTGCGGAGCACAAGCTCCAGACACGCAGGCTCAGCGGCCACGGCTCACGGGCCCAGCCGCTCCACGGCATGTAGGATCCTCCCAAACCGGGGCACGAACCCGTGTAACCTGCATTGGCAGGCGGACTCTCAACCACTGCGCCACCAGGGAAGCCCCCCATTCTACTTTTTATTCCATATCTATTATTAACCTTTTCATTGGGTTCATTTAATAATGGATACTGTTGTCTCAGGCAGCGGGTTTTTTGTTTGTTTTTTTTTAATCAGTCTTTTTATAGTACAGGATTTTAGTTTTCTCTTTTGTTATGTATTTGTACATATAAATAAATATTAAATATAACTTATATATCCTAACAGAGTTGGAATTTTAAACAAAATCTTCATCATTGCCCTGATATCCTCTGCTGTCTGAATATATTTTTAAATCTTAAGAATGTCATTAGCATTTTTTTGCTTTTGCATTCTTTCTGAGGGATCGTTTTAAAATGATGTCCCTAGACTTTTGATTCTATTTACAGATAATATATAATAGTGTTTCAGTTGGTTTATTTTTAAGAATGAATTTGCTCTCCAAAGTAGTTTAAATGCATTCCAGCAGCTTAATAATGTACAAATAGAGGCAACTGGTCTTGCATCTGTTCCTTAAGCAGATAGTAGAATAACTGACTAGTTGCTGATGAACTGGGGAAGAAATTTAAATGTGATATATTTTTATATTGCAAGGTCAGTGATTAGATATTTCTGACTTATTAATTAGACACATTTGTTAAGTAAGCAATACATATCTATAAACTTTTCTTCATTTACAGCAGACAAAAGTATAACATATGCTGTATATTATTCTATAGATTCTAGTATTTGTCACATATTTTGATAGTTAATGATATCAACATCATCAAGATTGCTTTAATCCTTTATATCATAAGACATTTACTGGCCATCTTTGTAATTGGTCTAATTTATATATTAATATGTTTGTATATTTCCTCTGTTTCCTCTTTTTAAGGCACAAAGGGCTTACACCTGTTCTTATGCTTTTGTTTCTCTCAGAATGACTGAGTTCAAATTAAATTTAGGAATTGGTAGTTAATAGTTGCTTCATATAAAATTTGGAAAATTTATGCACCAAAAAGGAAATTTCAAGTGAGCATAAGGAAAAATAACTGTAACCCCAAATCCAGAGACAGACCAAAGTTGTTATGGTTATATTCTTCCAGAATTTAATCCATGCCTCTATGTATAATGTTATTAAAATTTAAAATAGGTATAATTGTTGAAGGCTATGAGCCTGAGGCCTGCCTTATCTTTGTTAAAAGAGATGCACTTAATTTTCCTTTTACTAAAAAAAGTTATATTGCAGGGGGCTTCCCTGGTGGTAGAGTGGTTGAGAGTCCACCTGCCGATGCAGGGGACACGGGTTCGTGCCCCGGTCCGGGAAGATCTCACATGCCGCAGAGCGGCTGAGCCCGTGAGCCATGGCCGCTGAGCCTGCGCGTCTGGAGCCTGTGCTCCGCAGCGGGAGAGGCCACAACAGTGAGAGGCCCGCGTACCGCAAAAAAAAAAAAAAAAAAGGTTATATTGCAATATTATACCTAATGTTGTGTATAAACATTTACTATTAATAATGGTTTACATTAATATTTTTAATATTTTTAATATTAATAATGGTTTGCATTAGTATTATTTTAATTGAATTAATCTAGTGTTGCCCAAAATATGTTATCCATAACTTTTGATACAGGTAGTGATGAGATATTTTAGGTGATATCCTGATCCAATATTAAATAACAGTGGATAGTATTGTAAAAAAAAAAAAGTTACTACTTTTCCAGGTTTCTTTAACTAGGTTCCTTATAAGCCAAAAGTCTGATACTTACAGATCCTTAGCACCCCTCTAACACTTGCCTGTTTCTCTTAGGACCATCAGCAATATATCTAGCTAAAATTTTAATAATACAGTTTTATTTTTCATTGTATTCATTTTTATTTTTAAAAACATGACAAGTGATACTTTTAATTTATGTCAAGGATAGAAAGTATCCTTTTTTTTTTTTTTTTTTTTTTTGCTGTTTGCGGGCCTCTCACTGTTGTGGCCTCTCCCGTTGTGGAGCACAGGCTCCGGACGTGCAGGCTCAGCAGCCATGACTCACGGGCCCAGCCGCTCCACGGCATGTGGGATCTTCCCAGACCGGGGCACGAGCCCGCGTCCCCTGCATCGGCCAGCGGACTCTCAACCACTGCGCCACCAGGGAAGCCGGACAGTATCCTTTAAAATAAATTTAAATAAGAAAAGTACACTAGTTAAAACATATTAAGTAACTGGTAAGTTTAGGTGACACTAGGATATGGCAAAAATCCTGATGATGGTATGCAAATGATTAAGGGCTAGGAGGCTCTACTGTTTGATACTGAAAATATTTATAATTTTTCCCATTATAAACAAATCTGCAATGATCATTTGTATAGCTAAAGCTTTTTGCATGAAATAACTACATTTACTAATATACGTAAGTGGAAGTTATAGAAATTCCACAAAGCAACTGCATTTAGAGCTCCTATGTTTTCATATAATCTCATATCCAGAGATTATACTCTCACTGAACAGTGAATGAGAATGCCTGTTTTTTATTCTACCCAACTCTGGGGTAGAATAGACATGATATTTTCTTTAGACATGATATTTTTGGTTCTTCTCAACATTTGAACAGCATTCATTCAGAAATACCTAGTTTCTTTGCAATTTAGTAGTCATTTTTGTGTTAAACACAGAAACCATGGTCCATTATTTTGTCATCATTTTAGTGATGGGTTGATCTTTTAAAGAAAGTGACTCCAAATCTACTTTTTTCTTAGTGCTGATAAAGAAAAATTATCTTTGACAATAACGATGATTTTTTTTTTCTGTAGCTTGCCCAGTTTCGACAAAGGAAAGCTCAGTCTGATGGGCAGAATCCTAAGAAGCAGAAAAAAAAGAAGAAAACTTCAAGTAGTAAACATGACATGTCAGCATACCATGCTGTGAATATTGAGCAATCACAGAGTGATGAGATGTGCACAAATAGTTCTCAGAAATTAGGATCAGCTGTGACTCCTGAATCCACAATAATGAGAACTCTACACAGTGGAGAAATAGTTAAACATGACCAGGTCTTCTCTGTTGAAGTAAGTATTCATCCAGAATTTTAAATACTAGCATTCTAAGTGTAAAGTTGTTGTAATGACAATACTCATTAGCACCCTATGCGATTTTTGTGAGCTTGATTTAACAAACACTTACTGAGCAGCTGTATTACACCAAAGATTGAGCACCAAGGATACAAAGATAAATATGACAGTCTCTATCCTTGAAAGTCACTCTAGTGGGGAAGGTGGGTGTAAGATAGGCTGTGTACCTTGATTAGAGCCATGCTAGCAACAATGCACATGGTGCCCTGAAGTACCATGATTTGGGGGAATGCCCAAATCAGTCTTGTGTGTGTTATTTGGGAAAGTTTCCAGGAAGAGAACCAAGTCTTGAGGTGTAAGTTAGAGTTAGCTAGAGGCAAAGAAGTAGGGCAGACAACCTCCATGCTAAAGAATCAGCATTCTCAAAGACATGAAACAGTGTGATGTGATTTGGAAACCTTAAGTAGTTTAGTTTTAAATGGATCTCAAAGTGATCAGGATAGGATAGTGGTAATGGTGAACAGAGGGAGGCTGTACCTGGCCCATAGAAAGTTTTCTGCAATAATGGCTAATTTTCTTCCTCCCGTTAATGATGGAAATTTCAAGAATAAGGAGATGAGGGAGAAGTTAAGAGTGGATTGGGTGGTGGGTGGGATGGTGGAGCTACCAAGACCAGGAGTAGAGAACAATGGGATGCTTAGGAGGAAGAGTGTTGTACAAGGCAAAAAATTATCATTTGGATTGTGCCCTGGCATATTTAGGTGGAAATAGGATTTAGATATATAGGGATTTGAGCTTTAGTCAAGAGTCAGAAATGTCATAGAGATTTGCTATTCATCATAAAAGTGGATCTGAGTTTTTCCTTCTTAGAGTTTTTTGAACATTTTGGATACATAGATTAATGTTTTTCATCAACTTTGGGAAGTTTTCAGCCATCATATCCTTGAATATTCTTTCTGACCCTTTCCTCTCCTTCTGAGTCTCCCTTATTCATATGTTAAATTAGTATGTTTGTTGCACAGGTCTTTGATGATCTGTTCATTTTTTTTAAATTCTTTTTTCTTTTTCTCAGACTGGATAATTTCAGTTGAACTATATTGAAGTTTGCTCTGATTCTTCTTCCTCCTCAGATCTCCTGTTAAGCCCCTCTAGTGAATTTTACATTTGTTACTTTACTTTTAACTCCAGAATTTCTCTTTGGTTCTTTTATAAATTCTTTTTTTATATTCCCTATTTGGCGAGGCATTGTTCTTATAATTTTCTTTAGTTTTTTAGACATTATTTCCTTCATTTATTTGACTTTTTAAAAAATAGCTAATTTAAAATCTTTGTCTATTAAGTCCAATATCTGTGTTTCCTCAGGGACAGTTTCTACTGACTACTGTTCTTCTTGTGTATGGGCTATACTTTCCTTTTTCTTTGTGTATTTGTAATTTTTTAAAAATTTATTTATTTTTGGCTGCATTGGTCTTCTTTGCTGCAAGTGGGCTTTCTCTAGTTGCAAAGAACAGGAGCTACTCTTCATTGCGGTGTGCGGGCTTCTCATTGCGGTGGCTTCTTTTGTTGCATAGCACATGCTCTAGGCACGCGGGCTTCAGTAGTTGTGGCACATGGGCTCTAGAGTGCAGGCTCAGTAGTTGTGGCACACGGGCTTAGTTGGTCCACGGCATTTGGGATCTTCCTGGACCAGGGCTTGAACCCGTGTCCCCTGCATTGGCAGGTGGATTCTTAACCACTGTGCCACCAGGGAAGCCCTGTATTTGTAATTTTTTGTTGAAATCTAGATCGTTTGTATAATACAATATAGTAACCATGGTGCTTGATTTGATTTGAAGATGTTTTTATTTTCATTTTCTGCCTAACAAATCAATACTTGGTCTTTCACTGGAATTTTAGCATTTCAAGTGCAGAGTGTCTTGTTCACCATTTTATCCTCAGTAGCACAGTTCTTAGTACACAATATGCATTTAATCAATAGCCATTTAAAAGAGTAAATAAGTGAGCGAACCATAAGGACTTGCATCACGAAAGTGGGTTTTTTTGGCTTTTTTTTTTGGCCGCGCTGGGTCTTCATTGCTGCACACAGGCTTCCTCTAGTTGTGGCGAGTGGGGGCTACTCTTTGTTGCAGTGCACGGACTTCTCATTGCGGTGGCTTCTCTTGTTGCTGAGCGCAGGCTGTAGGCACACGGGCTTCAGTAGTTGCAGCATGCAGGCTCAGTAGTTGCAGCATGCAGGCTCAGTAGTTGTGGCACGTGCGCCCCAGAGTGTGCAGACTTCAGTAGTTGCAGCGTGTGGGCTCAGTAGGTGCGGCACACAGGCTCTAGAGCACACTGGCTTCAGTAGTTGCGGTGCGCAAGCTCAGTAATTGTGGTACATTGGCTCAGTTGCCTGTGGCATGTGGTATCTTCCCAGACCAGAGATCGAACCGATGTCCCCTGCATTGGCAGGTGGATTCTTAACCACTGGACCACCTGGGAAGTCCCATGAAAGTGTTAGATTTAAAAGAGGGCCACATAAGTTAGGAACCACTGCTACAGGATTTCAGAATAGGAGTAAGCTTATTTCTGTTCCTGGCATCATAACTACATCAGAGAGGAGGTTGACTTGGAACTTGATCTTGAGTGCTGAATAAAATTCCCGTAAGTATAGATGAGAAAGGAGACAGTGATGCTTCCTGTTTGGTTTTTTTTCGGTTTTTGCTTTTTTTGTTTGGTTGGGTTTTTTTTGTTTTTTGTTTCTGTTAATTTTTGGGAGCTCATTGGACAGGTACTTTATTATCTTTCTCCATTTTGGAGGAATACTTCTCAGACTTCCATGTGTATACAGATCACATGTGGGATCTTTTTTAAAATGTAGATTCTGATTCAGCAGGTCTGGGTGGGGCCCATGAATCAGCTTTTTAAAAAATTTTTAATGTTTTTAAATTGAAATATAGTTGATTTACAATGTTGTGTTAGTTTCTGGTGTACAGCAAAGTGATTCAGTTATAAGTATATATACATATACTTATATATATATATGCATCCATATATATGTATATGTACTTATTTAGATTCTTTTCCATTATACAAGGGTTTATTACAAGGTATAGAATATAGTTCCATGTGCTATACAGTAGGATCTTGTTGTTTATCTATTTTATATATAGTAGATTGTATCTGCTAATCCCAAAGTTCTAATTTATCACTCCCTGCCTTTCCTCTTTGGTAACCATAAGTTTGTTTTCTACGTCTTCAGTGAGTTTGTTTCTGTTTTGTAAATAGGTTCATTTGTGTCATTTTATTTATATCATATGATGTTTGTCTTTCTCTGTTTGACTTATTTCACTTACTATGATAATCTCTAAGTCCATGCATGTTGCTGCAAATGGCATTATTTCTTTTTTTTATGGCTGAGTAATATTCCATTTTATATATATATATATATATATATATATATATATATATATATATATCTCACATCTTCTTTATCTATTCATCTGTCGATGGACACTTAGGTTGTTTCTGTGTCTTAGCTATTGTAAATAGTACTGCTGTGAACATTGGGGTGCACGTATCTTTTCCAATTAGAGTTTTCTCCAGATACATGCCCAGGAGTGGAATTGCTGGATCATATGGTAATCATGAGTATTATGTTGGCTGTGAGTTTGTGATAAATAACTTTTATTATGTTGAGATATGTTCCCTCTATACCAACTTTAGTAAGAGTTTTTATCATTAATGGATATTTCACAAAAATAAACTCAAAATGGATTAAAGACCTAAACATAAGACCGGATACTATAAAATTCTTAGAGGAAAACATAGGCAGAACACTCTTTGACATAAATTGCAGCAATATCTTTTTTGATCCGTCTCCTAGAGTAATGGAAATAAAAAGAAAAAAAAAAACCTAATTAAACCCAAAAGCTTTTGCACAGCAAAGGAAACCGTCAACAAAATGAAAAGACAACGCACGGAATAGGAGAAAATATTTGCAAGTGATGTGACCGACAATGGATTAATCTCCAAAACTTACAAACAGCTCATATGGCTTAATATCAGAAAAACAAACAACCCAATCAAAAAATGGGCGGGAGACCTATATAGGCATTTCACCAAAGAAGATATACAGATGGCCAAGAGGCACGTGAAAAGATGCTCAACATCGCTAACTATTAGAGAAATGCAAATCAAAACTACAATGAGATACTACCTCACACCAGTCAGAATGGCCATCATTACAAAGTCTACAAACAGTAAATGCTGGAGAGAGTGTGGAGAAAAGGGAACCCTCCTGTACTGGTGGGAATATAAATTGGTATAGCCACTATGAAGAACAGTATGGAGGTTCCTTAAAAAACTAAAAATAGAGCTAACATATGATCCAGTAATCCCACTCCTGAGCATATATCTGGAGAAAACCATGGTTCAAAAGGATACATGCACCCCAGTGTTCATTGCAGTGCTGTTTACAATAGCTAAGACATGGAAACAGTCTAAATATCCATTGACAGCTGAATGGGTAAAGAAGATGTGGTTACATATATATACAATGGAATATTACTCAGCCATTAAGAAGAATGATGGATGGACCTAGAGTCTTTCATACAGAGTGAAGTAAGTCAGACAGAGAAAGACAAATATCATATGATATTGTTTATATGTGGAATCTAAAAAAATGATACAAATGAACTTATTTACAAAATAGAAACAGACTCACAGACTTAGAGAATGAATTTATGGTTACCAGGGGGAAGGGTGGGGGGAGGGATAGATTGGGAGTTTGAGATTAACATGTACACACTGCTGTATTTAAAATATATAACCCTATTAGAATTTTTTAATGTTTCTTTATGTGTATACACAGGATAATTTTATAGATGTAAACATTATGTTTAATTGTATTCAATAACATGAACACAAACGTGGAATGATAATAAAATAAGATAACCAACAAGGACCTACTGTATAGCACAGCAAATTCTGCTTAGTAGTCTGTAATAACCTAAATGGGAAAAGAGCTTGAAAAAGAATAGATACATGTGTATGTATAACTGAATCACTTTGCTGTACACCTGAAACTAACACAACATTGTTAATCAACTATACTCTAATATAAAATAAAAATTTTTTAAATTCTTAAAAAAGAATGGATGTTGAATTTTATCAAATGCTTTTTCTGCAGCTATTGAGATGATCACATGGTTTTTGTCTTTTCTTCTGTTGATGTCGTGTATCACATTGATTGATTTGCATATGTTGAACCATCCTTGTGACCCTCAGATGAATCCAGCTTAATCATGGTGTATGATCCTTTTGTTTGTTTGTTAGTTTTGCGGTACGCGGGCCTCTCACTGTTGTGACCTCTCCTGTTGCGGAGCACATGCTCTGGACGCACAGGTTCAGCGACCATTGCTCACGGGCCCAGCCGCTCCACAGCATGTGGGATCTTCCCGGACCGGGGCATGAACCCGTGTCCCCTGCATCAGCAGGCCGACTCTCAACCACTGCGCCACCAGGGAAGCCCGTATGATCCTTTTTAATGTGTTGGTGGATTTGGTTTGCTAATATTTTGTGGAGGATTTTCACATCTATATTCATCAAAAATATTGTATGGTAATTTTCTTTTTTTGTGGTATCTTTGTCTGGTTTGGGTATCAAGGTGATAGTGGCTTCATACAATGACTTTGGGAGTTTTCCCTCCCCTTTGATCTTTTGGAAGAATTTGAGCAGGATTGATATAAGTTCTTCTTTGTATGTTTAGTAATCTCTCAGTGAAGCCATCCAGCTCTGGACTTTTGTTTGAAGGAAGTTTTTTAAAATTACAGATTCTGTTTCACTTCTAGTGATCAGTCTGTTCAAATTCTCTATTTCTTCTTGATTCAGTTTTGGTGGGCTGTATGTTTCTAGAAACTGGTCCATTTCTTCTAGGTTGTCCAACTTGTTGGCACATAATTGTTCGTAGTATTCTCTTATGGATTTTTGTATTTCTGTGGTATTGGTTGTTATTTCTCCTCTTTCATTTCTTATTTTATTTTGGTCCTCTTTTCTTCTTGGTGATCCCTGCCAGAGGTTTGTCGATTTTTTTCCTTTCAAAACACCAGCTCTTGGTTTTTATTTGATTTGGTGATTTTTATTTGGTGATTATTTCTATGTTTTATTTTGTTTTATTTTATTTTATTTGGGGGAGTGTATGCAGGCCTCTCACTGTTGTAGCCTCTCCCATTGCGGAGCACAGGCTCCACACGTGCAGGCTCAGCGGCCATGGCCCACGGGCCCAGCCGCTCCGCAGCGTGTGGGATCTTCCTGGACCAGGGCACGAACCCGTATCCCCTGCATCAGCAGGTGGACTCTCAACCACTGCACCACCAGGGAAGTCCTCTATTGTTTTTTAAATTTCTGTTTTATTTATTTCCTCTCTGATCTTTATTATTTCCTTCCTTCTGCTGACTTTAGGTTTTGCTTTTTCTTCTTCTAATTCTTTTAGGTGGTAGGTTAGGTTGTTGATTTGAGAAATTTCTTGTTTTTTGAGCAAGTCCTGTGTCACTATGAACTTCCCTCTTAGGACTGCTTTTGCTGCATTTCATAGCTTTTGTATGGTTGTGTTTTCATTGTCATTTGTCTCAAGGTTTTTTTAAAATTTCATTGTTGAGCCATTAGTTTTTTAGTAGCATATTGTTTAGTTTCCCTGTAATCATTTTTTCTCATTTTTCTCTCTGCAGTTGATTTCCACTTTCATGCTGTTGTGATCAAAAAAGATGCTTGAAATAATTTCTATTCTTTTAAATTTGTTTAGGCTTGTCATGTGTCCTAGTATGTGGTCTATCCCAGAGAATATTCCATGTGTGCTTGAAAAGAATGTAGTCTGTTTTGGGGGGATGTCATGTCCTGAAAATATCAATTAAGTCTAACTGTTCTATTGTGTCATTTACGATCTCTGTTGCTTTATTGATTTTCTGTCTGGAAGATCTGTCCATTGATGTCAGAGGGGTGTTAAAGTCTCCTATTATTATTATATTTCCATCAGTTTCTCCCTTTATGTCCATTAGTATTTGTTTTATGTAGTTGCTTCTATATTGGGTTCATATATGGTTCATATTTGTTGAGTGAAAAAATGAAATATCTGGGTCTCTTTTCTCACTTGTAAAATTAGATTCTTAGATTTGATGAGAGCATGTGAACAGTGAAAGCAGTGAAAATTTAGGTTTCCTCTTTGACTCTTCCTAGTACTTCTAAGCTGAGGGAAGCTTAGAAAAGCCACTCACTTCATACCCAAATCCCAGGGATGTAAGGATGAAGCAAGAATGTCTTTGAAAGTTTTTTGTAAGCTGCAACAGTGTTAATAACAAGAGAGGTTGGTAATTTTCTTCAAGTTGTTGCTACTTTTCTAGCACCAAAATTTGATGATTCTTCATTTTAAAGAAATTGAACTTTTTGGAGTAACAGTTTAAGATTTTATTTTATTTAAAAGAGGTGTAAGAATTAGAGGGATGATATCTTTTTTGGTGCTTTTGTCTTACAAATGATTTGTAGTGTATAAAAGACCCTGTGTGAAAGTACTTCTTGATACTTTTATATTTAGAAAACTGCCTAGTGATAAATTTTAGATGTGTTATTTAGCCATTGTGATTTATAATCAGAGTGGAATTTTAAAAGAATTTTAATAATTTTTTGCCTGTTTTTTAGTAATATTTTTTGAGTTTTCTATCATAAGTTACCAATAATAATGGGCTAATAAAGTACAATATTTGGAGAGGGGACGCAGTAGAAGGGCTTTAGTATAATCAGTTTTTACTTTCTGTTTCAGCCGGAAAGTGAAATTTCAACCACAGCAGATGATTATAGTTCAGAGGTAAGGATAAGTAACACTGTGATTGGCATTTCATATATTTTTGAAATTACTGTTGATTATTAGTACTTTATTACTTGCAACTCACATGCTTTATGTTTTTATAAAAATAATAAGAATATAGCACAGTACGATGTAATGTAAATGACCTAGAAAACCTGAAGTTTATATTTTTCTGACATATCTTTTTTTCAGATTATTAACTGAAGTCTTAAATCTGTTTGAATAAGTTGGTCCTTAATTAGATTGAGGCCTTGTTTTAGTTTCCAGGAAAGTGTTTGAAATTGGGTTTCTAGGATACATGATATAAGGTATCCATATTTAACACAGTAAACATTTCATATTATAGGGTATTTTATTTTGTGTAATGCTTTTTACAACTGCTTGAATTCTAGTTAATTACATAAATTCATTTATTGAAATTAATGTTGCAGTAGTGATTTTTAATTTAGGTGATAAAAGCTAACGTGGGCATTGGACACTTTAGGGAATACCTTCTTTTTGTGTTAATAAGTGTATGTCATTTTATCTTTTTCTTATTCTTTTAGATATGATTGTCATTTTTTTTGGTCCAGTATTTGAGGACATGGAAAACTTTACTTTGAATGGTTCAACAATTCAGTGTATTCTATAAGTTTTGATTTATTGTAGGTGTCTATTAGGAAAGAAAAAAAGCTTCATGTACTTAAATGAACTTATTACTGTTTTGGATTGCTAATGGGAGTGAAAACTTTTACACTTCAAAAGTTTAATGTGTTTAAAAGCTGGGAATATACTTATTAGTGATCTGGTCAGGGAAATAATTAACCAACGTTAAATAAATAAATTAGTTCCCAGTTTAGGCTACATAAATTTGCCTTTATGGGAAGTATCTCAGTTTAAAATTACAGCTTGCAATTCAGAGAATCTGCACTTGTGACTTTAAATTTGGGGCTTAGGTATGAAAACATTGCTTTTCTCTTCCATAATACCTTAATTCTTAGAGCTTGTCTTTTTTAATTGAAGTTTAAGATGGTTTGGCACTTGAACTACTGGTGACTTTTGGGCAGCCCAGGACTCCACAAATGCATTTTTTTTCTTTATACCAAAGTGAATTTTTTAAATAATCCAAGTGGCTACAGATCAGACCATCTAATACATGCCTGTGAAATTTGGTTAAAATTTATATTTTAAATTTTTATTGTGATACCTAGTAAATATGATGTGCTTCAAAATGAGGTACAAATAATTTTAAATATAAGTCCTACAGATAAAAGTTAAAGCATGTGGTCCAGGTCTTCCCTGGTGGTTCAGTGGTTAAGAAGCTGTCCTGACAATGCACACGGGTTCAAGCCCATGTCTGGGAAGATCCCACGTGTAATGGAGCAACTAACCCCATGCGCCACAACTACTGAGCCTGTGCTCTAGAGCCCGCGAGCCACAACTACTGAGCCTGCGTGCCACAACTACTGAAGCCCACGTGCCTAGAGACCATACTGTGCCACAAAGAGAAGCCACCGCAATGAGAAGCCCACGTGCTGCAACTAGAGGAAGCCTGTGCGCAGCAGTGAAGACCCAATGCAGCCAAAAATAAATAAACAAATAAATTTATTTTTTTAAAAAGTAATACGGGGCTTCCCTGGTGGCGCAGTGGTTGAGAGTCCGCCTGCCGATGCAGGGGACGCGGGTTCGTGCCCCGGTCCGGGAGGATCCCGCATGCCACGGAGCGACTGGGCCCGTGAGCCAGGGCTGCTGAGCCTGCGCGTCCGGAGCCTGTGCTCCACAACGGAAGAGGCCGCGGCAGTGGGAGGCCCGCGTACCGCAAAAAAAAAAAAAAAAAAAAAAAAAAAAAAAAAAGTAATACGAATTAAAAAACAAAGCATGTTGTCCATGATTTAACAATAAGAAATATATTTTACATATATATGTGTATGTAATTTTATATATTTACATATGTATTACATATATGTGTATAGTTGTATACATGAATAATTGTGCACATGAGTAATATATACATATTCATACATACATATTTTTTTAAACCAAACTTTCAGGAAAAGATACTTTACTATGTGACCAGTCCTCTGATACTTTCTAACACTGGTCACAAAAATTCAATTGATTAGCTGATTTATAAGTTGAAAAAATTAGTGATTTTGAAGGTTACGTTGAAAGATAGTTATGAAATAATCTTTGACAGATTTGACCAGATTTGAATCATAATCCTTCTAATATTATCCATTTGGGGCCTAGATTCATAATGGATTATACTTTGAGAAATTTACATATTTTACTATGTGTATAGAAAATAGTATAAAATTGATAGTCTGTGAAATATTTGATGTCTCATGAAGATTGCTAAAATGGGTACTGCTTCAATCCATGATACTCTGGACTAGTTTTGGGTCTTTAGCTACTTGATTTAATGACATTGGACTGGTTTGACTGAACTAGAATTTCAGAGGACTTCTAAGCCATATTCACATTCTTAGGAGGCAGAAAAATCTTCAGTAGGTCAAATTTATAAACCAAAGAATACACAACATGCTAAGTCAACTATATTTCAATAAAAATAAAAAAATAAACAAGAAGTAAATCTCACACTGTAATACTCTTCATATTAGAACTCTTCAGGGACCCCTAAAATGAAATTCCTTTCTAGGCAACACATATAACTTCACTACAAATAACAGATTTATGAAGTATAACAGTCTTGGCTGCTCTGGTTTGCAATTGAATATTCTTAAAATTTCAAAATTACATGGTTTTAATCATAAGACACATAATTATCTTGTATTTTGTCTAAATATCACTGTCATTTTTCTGGTACATAGGGAAATAAGGTGATGTAAAAGAGAAGGGGCTTTGGAGCCAGAAAGTCCTATTTTCAAATTTCAGCTTATTCACCTCTGAGCAGGATGAATTTGGACACATCACTTAAACTCTGAAATACAGTTTCCTTACCTGTAAAATAGGGGAAATAATATCTATATCACAGGGTAGTTTTGAGGGTTATTTGGTAATTTTAGTATGATGTTTGATATATAAAAAACAATCAGCAAAGCTTGTGGTTTTTTTTTACTGTGCTTCACTAGATGTATGCTTTTCTTCACACTAAGTTTATATGAAACAAATGAGTGATGAGAATTCTTTCAACAGTTTATTCTCAGAAGGATTTCAGATTCTGATTCTATGTTTAATTAGCAATTAGTTTAGAAATTTTATTTTGATAGATAACGGTATGTGCTTAATGTTCTTGACTTCTGTGGCTAGTATACCCCTTGGATTAAAAAATGGATTCAGGTCTAGAAAGGATTAGTCAGATAATTTTATCCTGTGATCTCCCGAAAATCTGTTCTGTATAAAAATATATCCAATTATGTATACTAGAGAAATCAGACTAAATAAAAAATACCCTTCTTACGAGTTAATTTAAATTATACATAATCTTTTCAGTTCTTGGTGAAGGGACATTTCATATCTAAAATACCATATTTACATAAAATATTTTTATCAATACCATTAGAGCAGGGTTATTTGGGGAAAGTTGGAAATGCTACAGGCAACATACAGAGATAAGACAAGTAAATAAATATGCTTTGCTATGTATAGAAAGATGAAATGATAATAGGGCATACAGTCTTTTTATGGACTTCAACTGATTATTCAGAACTTCTTAACCAAGTCACTTACAGGACTCAACGACATTTATGAAGTGACTGGCTGGAGTTGGAGACATAGCCTATAGCCATCCATTAAGTAACGTAAACTTAGCTTTTCAACTTCGACTTGGGTTTCTTTCTTTCTTCTTTTTAACTTCACCTTATTTTCATTTTCTCCCTCCCTGTCTCAGCTTATATATTGAAGGTGTACAACATGGTGCTTGATACTTAACTTTGACTTTGAATGAATGATCTTAACTTCATTAGTTTCTTGGCTCTAATTCCAGGAGTCACCTAGGCACACTGAACTCCTATAATTTTTATGAACTATTAGATTCTTCTTATTTTTTATTAAAACATCCATTATTAATATTTTTGTACATACTGCCAAATTAAGTATAATAAGGATATGGTGTTAATCATAAATAGTGAGTTGTTCTTCTGTGATTTTGAACTGATGTCCACTGAAAGGAAAAGTTTTTGTGTGAAGAACATTTTATGATTTTTAAAATAAGAGTCATCTTTCCTCTGATTCTTTCTGAATAGCAGTATTTTTAGGAGATGATACTTACTCTACAGAACATTTTAAAATTTAGAATGTACCTTATTTGTACTTTCCCAAATCTTCAAGTTGTCTACACAGATTGAGAAAATTATGAATTCAAAAAGACTATATTAGTATAGCCTAAAGGCTAAATGACTTTGAAAAATGCCACAGTAAAGAATGATATTAAGTAAAGTTAAGGTTTCTTCAGTTGGAGGAGTCTGTTCATCTAATCTTCATGTTTCAAGCTATTAATGTGCCTTCATATTATGATTTATCAAGTATTGTGTTAAAACGCTAGTGTAAGAAGATGAGATAAATGCTCTACCTGTTAGGTATCAGTGAAGTAATTATCTAGATTAAAAAATATAATCATTTATTGCTAACTATTAATGATCCTAATCTGTTGAGTGTTTCTTTTCTAACTTTGAAATATAGTTTAGTTCTGGTGTATAATCTCTTACTACCTATTTACATGATATTAAAATTTAAAGAACTGTTAATATTAACAAGATTTTAGTATTTATTATAATAACAATTAAGTTTTGAAAACAGTCATGTAGTATTTTAAGAAGCCAATACATATGACTTGCTCAAGTGTGAAATGTGCTCAACTTAGAGAAAAGTTAAGCTGAATGTTGGCTATTTAATGTGTTAGATTCAATTATTATAAATAGATAACTAATTTATGTAAGTGATATCATCACTACTTAAAGGAATATCCTTTGCTTAATATGATATTTGAAAATATTCATAAAATCCATTTCATTATACTGTTACCCTAAAGGAGAAGTTTAGTAGATGTTTATCAAAGTGCTTCATTTCAAAATCAAGAAAAGCTAATTGGAAAAAAAAAAAAAAGCTAATTGAAATTTAGAATTTAATTTGAAAGTTATTGCAAGTGACTTTATTAATAATCTTAATAGAGTTAGTATTGCTGTGTTTTAATAGTTTTCACAAATTCTAATAATGTGTTGCCATAAAGGTGAAATTTTTTTTTAACTTTAAGCTTTGGTTTTTGAAATTATCCTTGGGGAAAAAAAAGGAATCAGACTCTGGAAAGAACTCTTAATTAGGATCTTCACTTTTTAAAGTGGTGCGATCCATATCAACCTAATCCTAATTCTAAGTTATTCTATTCTGTGTATTTCAACAGTAAAAACTTCATTATCTTGGATTCTGTTAACAGAATTGTGAGAAATTAAACATAAACAGGAATGAAATTCACTTGTTTGCTGTTAGGGGGAAGGAAGGTATTATTGAGTAGATTAATTGATCTGAAATTAATCTCCCACCAGGTCAACCCCAGAGACATATTCTGCCAACCTCCTGCGTCCTACCACAAAATGTCTGTGATAGAGACATCTGTATTCTGGAAAATCTCCACATCTGTCAGAGTTGGCATGGCTATCATAGTACACTCAGGGGAAAGTTCTTGGAGGAGTTTTCCTCAGCTCTTGACATCTCCTCCTACTTCTTCACCTGCTTGCCAACCTTCAATAGATTTACATCAGTAAACAGTTTTACTTTAAAATGAATAGGGCTTAATCAAAAAACAATTATTTAAATGATTTTAAGGAAGTGTTTTGTAGAGGAGGATCTTGTAACTAGATGTTTATAGTTATTCTTCTGAAGACAAAAGAGAAACTGTACTTAGAACCTTAATTCACTTAAATGAAAATGTATATAGCACAGTGTCTTTTGCATTGTAAGCACTCAAATGTATGAGGAATTCTTTGGCATTTGAAATGGTCATAATGTCTCTAAGATGTTTAAATTTAATCACTATATCTGTTTTTGCCAATGAGGCATTTTCCTTAGGCATAAGAAAAGCATGAGTACAGTTAGCACAAATATAATTGTTAGCTTTAAATAAAATTCTAAAACCATAATATTTCAGGAAATTGTTTTTATACAGGTAAATGGTTGCAGTTTTGTGACGAGAACAGGAAAGCCTACAAATTTATTAAGGGTACAGTATTTAAAACTACTCATTATACTAATGTTTTATTCTATTTAAAACCATTTGGTTACTAACAAAGCTTTTCCCTGTATGTACTTCTTTCATTGTGTGATTTCTAAATGCTTTTAATGTGTAACAAAACAAAATTATCCACCTTTTGGTATAAAACTCAATTGTAACTGAATTTGCAGATATCTTGTTTTTGCTCTTGAGGTATATATATCACATTAGCAACAAAGTAGGTTGTCATGCCAGTAAACTCCCACGTGATGAGTGATGTTTAAAATTAGACTTTGCTGTAGGATTCAGATTTTGAGTCCCTTTTCCTGAGGGAATGTTGCTAGTACTGAATTATTAAAAATCTGGATTGGTTTAGGAAGAAGAATTTGTTGTTGACGATTCTTATTCTGAACATGGAGCACAGTACAATCAGACCCACCTAGAGATGATGGAAAATGAATTGGCTGGGAAACAACATGAGATTGAAGAGCTAAACAGAGAACTAGAAGAAATGAGGGCCACCTGTGGGACTGAAGGACTGAAGCAGGTGTGTTTACCTTATGTGGCTTTTGGTTTGTTACAAAACAAAAATAGGAAATTTGAATGATAGTATAGGTACATTCTTTAAAGATGGGTTTTTTAAAATGGTAACTTCAAGTCACCTCATAATATTTGTCCTTATACACATCATAAACAACATCGCTTAAAACTAGTCCATTAACAAGGCTAATATAATGAGATCTTTTTTTTAACTTTATGAGATAGCTAGACTGACATCACTTCAGTAGGGATAGATGTTTTTGTAAGCAGCCTGAGAGAAAATTATGTTGCATACCACATCAGTCAATATATTGACTTAAACTCATTAAAAATGTCAGCCAGTCTTTGTAAGTAACTTCTTGTGGTTAAAATAACATCTGTTGTTTGTGGCAGTCGGTTATGAAAACAAGGTGAAATAAGACATTGATAAGGATGACAGAATATATTTCAGTTTCATCTTCTTTAGAAACAAGTAAGGCTTAAACATGCCTATGATGGTAATGCCTACAAACATTGGAGCATCCCTAAATATAAAGACACTTGTCCTTCTGGAAGTAGATATATGGATAAGTCAAATCTAATGTATTTTGTTCCCTAGTTCAGATGGTTTTTTAAAAGTTGATTTGGAAGTAAAACTAATTCCCGCAAGATAATAGCTTTCAAATATGCTTACAGATTGTGATAATTCTGCCAATGCATTTTTTTTTTTTTTTTTTTTTTTTTTTTTTTTTTTGTGGTACGCGGGCCAGCGGCCATGGCTCACGGGCCCAGCCGCTCCGTGGCACGTGGGATCCTCCCGGCCCGGGGCACGAACCAGTGTCCTCCTGTATTGGCAGGCGGACTCTCAACCACTGCACCACCAGGGAAGCCCCTGCCAATGCATTTTGAATATCATATTTTTGAAGAAGTTAGCTGTACTAATATTTAATTTTGTTAAAAAAATTAAATATAGCACATTTAATTTTCACTGATGTTTTTTAGTTGCAAGAATTTGAAGCTGCCATTAAACAGAGAGATGGCATCATAACCCAACTCACTGCTAATTTACAACAAGCGAGAAGAGAAAAGGATGAGACAATGAGAGAATTTTTAGAGTTGACAGAACAGAGTCAAAAATTACAGATTCAATTCCAGCATGTAAGTATTACTAATAGAACAAAATTTATTAAATTTTTAGGAATGAATTAAAAAAACTTTTCTTATATTTTCCAGAACAAATAAATATTTAAAAGCCATTTGCTTATTATGTATTATTTTGAAAAAACTAGTAAATACTTGTTATGTTAACCAGGAATTTAATTCATACTTCTTGAGTGGTTTTGTGCTATTATTTTCTTTGTACTTCTTCCTCATCTGTATTTTAAAATCTCCTAAGTCTGATAAGGTGGATTTTTGCAGAAATTAACCTGTAGTTAACATCCAACCTTTGTCAACCCTGGTATGATTTCATTTTAGTTAGGTTCTGAAACGGTCACTAGACTGAATATATTCCACTTACCTTTAATTAGAGCCGTAGGAATCTGATTGTATTAATTAAGGTTTCTGTTGGCAAGTAACAGAAAATAATTTTAGATAAGGGAGGAATTTGTCAGCTTAGGTAATGTAATCATACTCATCTGATCAGCTATGGCAGCATGTTTGCTGGGGTCTCAAGCCTGTGAATCCAGTACAGTTCCCAGAGAGCAATTATGAGCTGAGTAACACCCCCCAAAGAATGTCTCTTCCGTAGTGTACTCACTTAAGAATTTAATACTTTGGGGTTTCTTTCTATTTTCAAGTTACAGGCTAGTGAAACTCTGAGAAACAGCACTCATAGTAGCACAGCTGCAGATTTACTACAAGCCAAACAACAGATCCTCACTCATCAGCAACAGCTGGAAGAACAAGACCATCTGTTAGAAGATTATCACAAAAAGAAAGAAGACTTCAAAATGCAAATTAGTTTCTTGCAAGAGAAAATTAGAGCATATGAAATGGTATGTTTAAGGAAGTCAGCCAATGTGCATCAGCTTTACAATTAATTTTAAAGTTTTTTATCCTAGTGTTTATCTTTTTGTTACACACATGAATCAGAAAGTTTCATAATTAAGAAAAGTTCTTTAAGCATGTAAGATAATTTATTTCAAAAGCAGTTGGGAGTCTTCCAGTAATAGGTTTTAAGATTATACTCATTGGGACTTCCTGGTGGTCCAGTGGGTAAGAATCCACGCTCCCAATGCAGGCGGCCCATGTTTGATCTAGGTCCCACGTGCATGCCGCAACTGAGAGCCCACATGCCGCAGCTAAACATGCCGCAGCTAAACATGCCGCAACGAAGATCTCAAGTGCCGCAACTAAGACTTGGCGCAGCCTAAATAAATAAATAAATATTGGGGGGGGGAAGGATAATACTCATTACTGAGTTCTTTGAAAGTGATCGGCGTATGTTAAATTGAGTTCTCCAGAGAATCTACATTTATAACCAGAACTTCTATCGTTTTTTTCTTTTACATCTAGAGATGTTTCTACTCATTTTAGCCATGGTTATGAAATTCTGAAAATATTTTCGTGGCAAAATGAAGTTTCATGGATTTCAATTAGAAAAAAATACAGATTCTCTTTATTCATGATAGTTATGTGTTATAAAGTTGCCTGGAACACTTATTCAGTGCTCCCAGGGGATATATATACACATACATACATGCACACACACATACATATCATATAGATTTTATTTTGCTCTTTCCACTATATTTTATTTTTTAATTTTATTGAAGTATATTTGATTTACAGTGTTGTGCATATCATATAGATTATAATATTAAATCCTAAGAAAACATCCTGGTAGATTATATTTTGTTTAATTTTCAAAAGAGAAATGAGGGTTAGAAGTGTTAACTGACTTGCCTAAGGGTGCCTTCCCCCCAAGTAGTTGCCAGAATCAGGATTCCAACCCTATTGGACTGACCCAGAGCCAGAATTTCTTGCAGTATGCTCTGCTACCCGCTACCATCTCCATTCTCTTGGTCTCCATCCTTGTCCTCTCCATATGAGAGCTTAAACAAAAAAGCAGTGTGCTCACCTTGCTTGATGCCAGTTGGAATCATGCGTGCCATGAAACTCAATTTTTTTAATTATTTATTTTTGGCTGCTTTGGGTCTTCGTTGCTGCGCATGGGCTTTCTCTAGTTGTGGCGAGCAGGGGCTACTCTTTGTTGTGGTGTGTGGGCTTCTCATTGCGGTGGCTTCTCTTGATGTGGAGCATGGGCTCTAGGCACATGGGCTCAGTTGTTGTGGCTCGCAGGCTCAGTAGTTACGGCGCACGGGCTTAGTTGTTCTGCAGCACGTGGGATCTTCCAGACCAGGGCTTGAAGCTGTGTCCCCTGTGTTGGCAGACGGATTCTTAACCACTGCACCACCAGGAAAGTCCCAGCAACTCAAATTTTTTACCACTCTGTGCACTTTTGCAAATGACTGTGAGTATTGATCTCAGGGTTATATATAAATTTAAGCAAGTAAGCAAATTCACAGATATGAAATCTTTGAATAATGAGTGCAGACTATACATACAATACAGTATTTTCTATAAACTTAGGAGGTTCTTCTGCAAGATGTTGAGAAATTGTCAAAACAAGACTATTGTTTGGATAATAATGAAAGTATTAGGTAGCATTTATTTTTGTTTACTTGCTACCAGGCAATATTCAAAGCATCATACACATACTAACTCATTGAATCATTACACCAACCTTATGAGGTAGAGATACCATTGTCACCCCCATTTTACAGATGAGGACATCAGAGCAAAGCAAGATGAAGTAAATTGCCCAGATATACAGGTAATAAATTGGTAGAGCCAGATTTCAAATCTAGGTAATATGATTCCAGAGACTGTCTCTAAGGAAAATAGGAAATGTACAATATTAAGATATTGAAATTATGAAATGGACATGCTTTACAACCAAGGTAATTTAAAAATCATTTTGTAGATGTTTACAGAACACTTGTTTTGCATCATGCTCTTGGAAGAGATAATGATGTTTAAATGTGCTTTTTTTCTTCACTGGAACTCATGGTTTAGTAAGCATGTATGCAAGACACCACAAAACAAGGCTAAGTATGGTTAAAAAGTGTTTTGAAAATTCTTAGTAAGTCTGGCTTCATAAGGGAAGTGATTCAGGGTAGGCTTTAGCTGGAAGGTGGTATTTGAGGTAAGTCTGTAATATTGGAACAATCCCCTTTTAATTGTACTTTGTTTTCTCCCTAATTGGTATAATATATGGCACATAGCAGCTACTCAATACTAATTTGGTAAATAAGTGAATAAATTATGAATCTGAACTGATGAGATGGGGAGGACATTTTAGGGAGGGTGGAGTATGCATAAAGACCCAGGCTGAAACATGTTAGAAGTATATATAGACATCAAAAAGTAGTTTAATAAGAAAACAATAGTCTTTGGAAATGAGTCTTTCCAGGAGGTAAGAGTAGAAAGTCAGTCTAGGCCTAGGTTAGAAGAGCCTGGGCAGTCGGGTTTTATCATATTTATTATATTGTATTCAGTAGGCAGTATAATTTGAGATTATTTAAAATTCAAGTAATTCATTTTCGTAGGGGGAATAACCTTTGTTTATTTGAATGTTAGCAAGAATACTTTTGTTATCGGTCCCTTTTTCATTACATACATATTTTTTCCTTTTTTTCTCTTTGAATGAATCCCTGGGTAGTAGTTCCATTAAAGCAACTGAAGGACTAGGGCATTAGGATGATAGTTGGAACTGTCTTGGTTTCTGAGGCAACTGCATTAACTGTTCCAGGTTCATTCTTACTGTCCTAATCCTCTGAACTTCCCATGGTACAGTCATCACAGGCAGGAACTATATTATTCCTTACTCTCTCAGGTCTGTTTCCAAAAAATAGAGGGATTGTATCCTTAACCACAGAGCTATCTTTTTTTTGCAACACCATATAAGTGGTTTAAAACCATGTACTGTGGAATAAATGGTAGTAAGAAAAGTGAACCATGAATTTGTACTATTTAATAATTGAATGAAGAATTGTTGTTTGCGGTAATATCAAGTGTTGGACAGTTTTGAATTGATACTTTTTATTTTATGAGGGTTCCCCCCATGAAAAACAAGGATATATAAATAAATATTAAAGATTTTATAACAACATTAACATTTTCAAGACTAATTACTTAACAGTTTAACTGAAGTTGACTGCCGTGAACTGATTTTACTTTCTTAGAGACTCCAAATGCCTTACAGATTTTTTTCTAGTATATAAATATATTATGTGTGTATGTCGCACAGTGAGAATTAATACCTTAATATATTTATTTTAGATTCAAACATATTCTGTGAGATAGAGAAAATAATATCATCTTTATTTTACAGGTGAAAACACCAAGATTTAAAGAGATTAAACTGATTTAGATGTCATATTTTAGTCCAGAAATTAAAGTCTGAAGGCTTAGTACTTGCTAGTAACATATGGTGACATTGATGGGATATGTGATACCAAGACGAAAACTGATAGGATTTTGCTCAAGTGAGCATGAGATCAAGGGATGTTAGAGAATCAAATGTTCAGTGGCATTAGGCTATGATAACCTCATATATCCGTCTCACAGTAGGAATGGTCATGCCTTTGCACTGAAATTCTTAATTCTGTTTACAATAGACCCCTACCTTGCTTTCTACATTTGGTATGGTTTTCCCAGAGGGATTAGAATTCTCAAAGTCTCATGGTACCTTGATTCTCTTTTCTGAACTGTACTTAAATGGGGACTGCCAATATTTCTCTCTGAGGCTTTCTTTTTTCCTAGGCCCTGTCATTCTTTTTTTTAGGTATGTTAATACATTCATTTGAGGTGCCTTTAAGTCCTCTTGGCCTTGGACTTTTGTCTCCTGAAGGTGATTTTAATTACTTTACATATATTCTGTTCTGTTCTGTGGATTTTACTTTTTTTTTGGTCCTTGGGACTACAGCCCTTAACTACTCAGGCAACTAAGTAACAGAGACAAAACTTTGTCTCCAGGGCTTCTACTCGACTCTCTTATGCTCTAACACTTCTGCGAATGATTAGGGACATACCTCGGCATATGTTCTGGGTTTTGATTTATCCACAGTTCCAAAATAGAGTCCCAAATCAGAAGTGGGGGGAAAAATCTGTTCTGCTTTCAAATTTCTATTCACACCAAAAATCTAGAATCAAATTGATATGCCATAAATGGTATAATTGTCTTGCATATCACTTGCGATTCAACCACTTAAGCATGGGATATCCCTGAACTTTTAATTCATTTAGCCCCAGGAGTGAAGTTAAGGCTGACTTACAGGAACCTGTGTTTGTTGTTTTACTCTTTTCATAACACTTGCCCACCAAACCTTCAGGACACTAAAACACTATATGGGAGGAACTCTGATATATTTTTAGGACTATCTTCTGGAAATGTAAAGAGTATGTAGTGCTCTAGCTATTGCAAATACTAAATACATAGAATGTTAATCAGTTAATAAGAAAGAAGAATGTATAATGGTTTAGACACATTTTAATCCCACTGAATTTTTAAACTAAAAAATTTAGTCATAGCAATGTAAGAAAAATTTCTTCCCACCAAGAAGGCCAACACTGCTCATAGATAGTATTGACTACACAAGTCCTGTGTCTCACTGACGTAAGAAAAATTAAGGGGCAGGCTCAGCAGCTACTTTTTGTAGGATAATGTAAAAAGCAGTCTTCTGTCAGTCTTTTGGTAATGGGGTTAAGGGGTATAAGTAACCAGGAACTAAAAATGCCATTTTTATATTTTCATTTTTTCTTTATAAAGGAACAGGATAAAAAAGTAGAAAGCTCAAATAAAGAAATACAGGAAAAGGAAGCAGTCATTGAAGAATTAAATACAAAAATAATAGAAGAAGAAAAAAAAACTCTTGAGCTAAAGGATAAAGTCACAACTGCTGATAAATTACTGGAAGAATTACAAGAAAAGGTTGTACAAAAGAACCAAGAGATAAAAAATATGAAATTAGAGCTGACTAATTCCAAGCAAAAGGAAAGACAGTGTTCTGAGGAAATAAAACAATTAATGGGGACAGTTGAAGAACTTCAGAAGAAAAATCATAAAGATAGTCAATTTGAAACTGATATTCTACAAAGAATGGAACAAGAAACACAAAGAAAGTTAGAACAACTCCGGGCAGAGCTGGATGAGATGTATGGGCAGCAGATAGTACAGATGAAACAAGAATTAATAAAACAACACATGTCACAGATAGATGAACTTAAAACACAACATAAGGGAGAAATGGAGAATGCTTTAAGATCGTGTCCAAATATTACAGTTAATGAAGATCAAATAAAGTTAATGAATATGGCAATAAATGAACTGAATATAAAATTGCAAGATACTAACTCTCAAAAGGAAAAACTCAAGGAAGAACTAGGAGTAATTTCAGGAGAAAAGTCTGTTCTACAGAGACAGCTTGACGACCTTTTTGAAGAATTGAGCTTTTCAAGGGACCAAATACAGAGGGCTAGACAGACTATAGCTGAACAAGAAAGTAAACTCAATGAAGCACACAAGTCCCTTAGTACAGTGAAAGATTTGAAAGCGGAGATTATTTCTGCATCTGAATCTAGGAAGGAACTAGAATTAAAACATGAAGCAGAAGTTACACATTATAAGATAAAGCTTGAAATGTTAGAAAGAGAAAAAAATGCTGTATTAGACAGAATGGCTGAATCACAAGAAGCTGAGCTAGAGAGGCTGAGGACACAGCTCCTGTTTAGTCATGAAGAAGAACTTTCCAAACTGAAGGAAGATTTGGAAATTGAACATCAAATAAATATTGAAAAGCTTAAAGATAACTTAGGCATTCACTATAAACAGCAGATAGATGGCTTACAGAATGAAATGAGTCAAAAGATAGAAACCATGCAGTTTGAGAAAGACAATTTGATAACTAAGCAGAACCAGTTAATTTTGGAAATTTCAAAGCTGAAAGATTTACAGCAATCCCTTGTGAATTCAAAATCAGAAGAAATGACCCTTCATATCAATGAACTTCAAAAAGAAATTGAAATACTCAGACAAGAAGAAAAAGAAAAGGGTACACTTGAACAAGAAGTTCAAGAATTACAACTTAAAACTGAATTATTGGAGAAACAAATGAAGGAAAAAGAGGATGACCTTCAAGAACAACTTGCACAACTTGAAGCAGAGAATAGCATTCTTAAAGATGAAAAGAAGGCCCTTGAAGACATGTGGCAAATATATACTCCTGTTAACCAAGAAGAAAGATTAATTTTCATAGACTCCATTAAGTACAGATCCAAAGACTGTAGCTGGCAAAAAGAAATAGAAATACTTACAGAGGAAAATGAGAACCTCAAAAAACAATGTATTCAGCTAACTGAAGAGATTGAAAAGCAAAGGAACACTTTTTCATTTGCTGAAAAAAATTTTGAAGTTAATTATCAAGAGTTACAGGAGGATTATGCTTGCCTTCTCAAGGTAAAAACCGATTTAGAAGACAGTAAAAATAAACAAGAAGTTGAATATAAAAGTAAGCTTAAAGCACTTAGTGAAGAGCTTCATCATTTGCAAAGAATAAACCCAACTATAGTGAAAATAAAAAGTTCAGTCTTTGATGATGACAAAACTTTTACAGCAGAACCGTTGGAAATTGGTGAGGTTGTTGAGAAAGATACAACAGAACTTATGGAAAAGCTTGAGGTAACCAAGCGAGAAAAATTAGAACTGTCAGAGAGACTGTCTGATCTTTCTGAACAATTAAAACAGAAACATAGCGAGATTAGTTTTCTAAGGGAAGAAGTTAAATCTTTAAAGCAAGAAAAAGAGCAAGTTTTATTGAGATGTAGAGAGCTAGAAATCATAATTAACCATAATAGGACAGAAGATGTAAATGTGTGTGCTGTCCATTTAAGCTCTTTAAAAGATGGAGTTTTGACAAGCAGGGATTCTGGAGGGTATGTTCCTAAAATAAGTAAAGATTTTGGTGAAGAATCAAAAATAATGGAGTTAAATGAAATTCCTATTGAAAATATGACTCTTGGAAAAGAAAACAAGCAAGAATGGTTTTTTGATCACTTGCCGTCAGTGACAAATGAATCATCACTTGGGACAACTGAACCAGGTGAAAATGATAAACTTCAGCAGGAGCTCAGTGTACTTAAATCAGAACAGGTATGTTTACTTACATGTATATGCTACAGCGTACATTTCATACTAAAAATTTTCATCGTCATAAAACATAAATTAACCTTACAAGAGAATGAAAGTAACCCTGCAATGTAATTCTCACTTAAGCCTATCATTTATCATTTCTTTTATCTTTTTAATTCTTAAACATTGTTGCCTTAAACGTTGTTGCTGCTCTTTTAGTTAATCTTTTAGTTAATCTGCTCAGGAAATAGAACATAGAACACATTTTCTTTGAAAAGGCAAGAGTTTAAATCACAAGAGTCTGAGCTTTAGAAAAGTTATTTTGTAATATTTTGTTGCAATCCCAAAGATTGGTTTCAGTCTCATTTTGTATTGGTGTTTTCAAGGTTCCACAACTGAAAATTAACTCTCAGACTTTTTAGTGCTCTATATAGTTGTTCAGTAGTTATGAAACTATATTTCCCTGAGAAAAAAATCTTGGTTTAAATCCTAGCGTTTTCTCAGAGTCTTGTTTTGCCTGAAGTGGGGGGGAAATGTATTAATTCTAAATACAGTTAAACAGTGCATATAATGAGTAATACTAGGTCACTCCTGATGATTTATATTTGCTGGATACTGAAAATAGAAATGACATGAAAATTCCACTGGACATCTTGTATAATGGTGCTAACTAGAGCTTTATGTGTTTCTTCATTTCTATAACAAGTATTTATTGAGTCTCTTGCCAGGTAGGAATAGTGGTGAACAAGAGAAAGAAGGTTCCTGCTCTCAAAGAGCATATATTCTAGTGAGGGAGGCAGGCAATAAATGAGGAAACAAGTAGAATAGTTAAGAAAAGTGATGTTTTATAAGGAAAATAAAACAGATAATGTGATAGAGAATGGTGGGTAGTGGTGGTGGTAGCATTAAATAGGGTGGTCAGGAAAGGTGTCTAGGAGGAATTAACATCTGAGCTGCCATCTGAATGGCAGCGAGGAGTCTACCAAATGGAAATTAGAGCAATTGTGATGACAGAGATGAGTTTGAGGAACAGAATAAAGACGTATTTAGTTGAGTTTGAGGGAAGGAGAGTAGAAGAAAAAGAGTTTGAAGAAGCAAAAGACCAGATCTTGTAGAGCCTTACAGACTGCATAAGAAGTTGAGATTTTATTCTGTATACAGTAGGAAGCCACTGGAAAGTTTTTTCTTTTTACTTCTAATAAATGTACTCACATTTGTGATCTTATATCAGATATTAGGATATTTTACATTTTAATAAGCTAAATAGAGTTAAGATGTTCTAACTGCATAACTATTAATGCTTTGTTAAGTATGTGAAATAGTTTTCAAAATCATAATTGGTTTTAATGTAATCACTTCTAAAAATGCCACAGATCATTTAAATTTTTTTAAAAAACATTACTGGGGGAGGACCTAAATTTGAAGCCATCAAAATGGTCATATCTTCTCAGTAAGAATTTTATTTTTTCTAACTAAAGACATTTTCAGTGACATTCAGGTACCATCTCCTTGACATTAACTTCCATAAAGTAAACAGAGGCAAACCCATAAGCTGTCCCTGCCCCACTCATCACTACCAAGACAAACCCCCTTAGTGATGGGGAGAGGAGTGAGGTGTGTGTCTGTGGAAGGAAGCTCATGGAAGAAATTGAGCAACAACTTACATAATAACACCTAAGAGCAATCTAAATATGCTTAGAAATAATGCTGAAGCCACAAAAATACTTCTACTCTTGGGACTAAACTAATTGGCTCATAAACATGAAAAGATACTTCAACATTATAAATTGATATAACAATAAAATAGCATTTTATACCTGTCAGTGGCAAAATAAGTTTCACAATAAAAAGTGTGATGAGAATGTGGGGAGATGAGTATTCACCTACACTGTTAAATATCAGTGTAAATTGGTGTAATTATAAAAATGTGTTAAAATCTAATGCAGTTAATATACATAATCTGTGATGCAGCATTTACATTTCTAGGTGGCACTCAGTGTAGTCCCTGACCAGCAGCATCAGCATCACTTGAAAACAGGTTAAAATTCAAATTCTGGGGCCCACACCAGACCTTCTGAGCTAGATGCTCTGGGAGAGGGGCCCAGCAATCTGTTTTCATAAGCACTCCAGGTGATTTTGATGTGTGCTAAAGTTTGAGAACCACTATGCTAGAGAAACACTAGCATATTTGTACAGGGCATATGTATATGAATTTATTGCAGCATTTTTTGAAATATCAAAACATTTAGAAATAATCCAGTTGATCTCCAAAAAGGAAATGGACAAATTGTGCTATATTCACATATATAATACCTCAGTTAAATTCATCTGTATCTCCATGGATAGATCTTAGAAGTATATTGAATGAGAAGAGTAATTTGCAAAATAAATACCATTTTGCACCATTTGTGTAAATTCTTAAAAACAAAGTATAATGCATTGGTTATAGATGGATTGAGAAGTGAGAGTATAAGAAATGAACTGTACTTGCAGCAAATTTATGATCAAATTTATGATAATGATGGCCTCTGGAGAAGGAGGAATGAGAACATAGTAGATTAAATTTTATCTATGTTTTCTTTCTAAACCAAAAAAATATGTAGGGAGGAGAGAAATGAAAAAAAAAAGATAAAACAATTGTATTTGTTAATTTGGGATGTGTGTACATAGTGTTTATTACATTATTATTTGCATTTCTCTATACTTGTTTTAAAATGTTATTTTTGAACAAAAATGAAAGATCAGGCCATCCTAGCTATACCAAATATCAAAATTTACTATGAAGTTGAAGTAATGAAAATATTGTGCTATTTTCCTTGAAAAAAGATAGGTAGGTCAGTGCAACAGAATAAGTGAGAAAAAATTTAAATTAGACGTCACTTCTCTTACATGAAATTTTAAACTATAATTTCATGTATTTCCTCCCTTGTAATCAGTATATGCAAAAAAAAAGTTAAATTACCTGATTTGTCATTTAAAAATATTCTAACCTACACATTAATTTACTTTAAGAATGATTTAAGGCTACAGATGGAAGCTCAACGTATTTGCCTCTCTCTGGTTTATTCAACTCATGTGGATCAGGTTCGTGAATATATGAAAAACGAAAAAGATAAAGCTCTTTGCAGTCTTAAGCAGGAGCTTATTTCTGCTCAAGAGGATAAGATCAAGGAACTTCAGAAAATACACCAGCTAGAGCTACAGAATGTAAAAACACAAGAAACAGGTAAATGATTTCTAACAAAATTATAAGTATTATGAAACAAATAAGTATCACTTAGAGCCCACCACTCCATGATTCTGTTCTTGACTTAGACCCCATAGAGGAACATGACTGGGTATTCCAGTCCTGGACTCATTTGTTCATATAATCTATAGGATACTCGTTTACGTGCTTGAGAAATCTAAAAATCACTGAGTTATTTTCCCCAAGAAGTCAGCAGTCCTGTGGGAAAGCAATATAAAATAAACTCTTAGAAAACAATAGGAAAATTTCTATACTAGAAGAATGAACAGAAAGAATGGAAGGAGAGAGGAGAAAAGTCTAGTACTTCCTGGAAGAGTGAGGCAGTAGACAGGAGTAGGGAGGTTGGAATTTTAGCGAAAGCTCTTGAGTTTTAAATGTAGAGATATGAGAGACTGCATCCATTTTGGAGAGTTGAGAATTCAAGGTGTGTGAAAAAGTACTGAGGGATAAAGATGGAAAGATTGGCAGGAGCTTGGTAAGAAAAGACTTCATATACCCTAAGTGAAGCATTTTTAATCTTTATGCCAATGGTGATAAGACCTAATGCAGGATTTTCAATAGTGAGAGTAACATCGTAAGATTTTTAAGATGACAGCATTGAGGCAAATTGGGAGAGGTTATAAGTGATGGGAAGACCAGTTAAGCAACTTTGGCAGTAATTCTGTTAACATTAAGATGTTGAACTAAAATGTCATTGGGGATTGGAGAAGGAAGGAAAGTTTAAGAGTTAAAGAGGTAGGCTGGATATCAGCTCGGTGCTTTGTGACCGCCTGGAGGGGTGGGATAGGGAGGATGGGAGGGAGGGAGACGCAAGAGGGAAGAGATATGGGAACATATGTATATGTATAACTGATTCACTTTGTTCTAAAGCAGAAACTAATACACCATTGTAAAGCAATTATACCCCAGTAAAGATGTTTAAAAAAAAAACAAAACAGGTAGGCTGTAGTCTGCAGTTAATATTAACAGTAAAAGGGGAAGGAGTTGAGAATGATCCCTAAGTTTCTAGCTTGAGTAGTTGGAATGAGGGCGACTCCACTCCAGTCATGAGGAGGATAAGGGTCAGATTTGTGGAAAAAATAGTAAATTAAGCTTGGAACATTGAGTTAAAAATACCTATTGACTTTGAAAAAGAGATATCTAAGGGGCAGGACAAGAATAATGACGCAGATGTAGAGAATGGACTTGAGGACATGGGGAGGGGTAAGGGTAAGCTGGGATGAAGTGAGAGAGTGGCATGGACACATATACACTACCAAATGTAAAATAGATAGCTAGTGGGAAGCAGCAGCATGGTACAGGGCGATCATCTCGGTGCTTTGTGACCACCTAGAGGGGTGGGAGGGAGACGCAAGAGGGAGGAGATATGGGGATATATGTATACGTACAGCTGATTCACTTTGTTGTACAGCAGAAACTAACACAACGTTGTAAAGCAATTATACTCCAATAAAGATGTTTTTTTAAAAAAAACCCACAAATAAATTAATTAATTAAAAAAGGAGAGATATCTGTTAGGCAGTTGAAAATAGAAAGCTGAAACCTAAGAGGGAGGATTAGGCACAAGATAAAGATTTGTAAATCAAAAGATCATTTGAGGCCAAGGACAAGAATGAGATGCCCTGGGAGACTGTAGAGTGAGCCAAAGACTAAGATGGTACTGTGTAAGGAGCAATATTTAAGGAACCATAAGTGGAAGACTAGTTGCAGTTAACTTTTACCTTTAATACTTATTTAATTAATTAAATTAAACTTCCTCTGTTCAAGGTATCTTTAGGCCCCCACTCTGGACAGATCTGCCTTTGGGAGTGAGGTGGCTCATACGTTTGGAATTGTTTTGTTGAACAGAGTAGAATTTAAAGTGTGACTTAAATAAGAATACTGTACTTTTTCACTTCAGCAGTTCTTTGTCAGTTGAATAAGATTTTAAGCATATATTGTTTGTATTGGTATCCTCTTCAGATAGAATCTGTAGTGTTTCAGGCTACAAGTTAATTAATGAGTCCATTAATGGGCGATGAAGTCAGTCCAGTGATAAAGTAGAACAGAACACATTGGCATGCATAGCATGTAGAAAGAGTAAATGTTGATTTGTGAAATTTTTGTTTCAGTTTTATATGGATGTATATATGTAATAGGTTATGCTGTATGATGTATTTCTAGTATTGGGTTGTAGTAAAAAAAAATTGTAAGTCACTTCTTTGTATCATTTTGTGGGATATAAATTGAAAATCCTACAGATTATCTTAGCTGGTTAACACTGAGCAGCACAAAATAACATTGAAAGAAATAAAGAATTTAAAACTAATCTTATTGCCAGGAAGCTTCCAGTTGACATAGATTTAATATGAAAATAGTTTCTAAGTATGTAAACTGAACATTTTAATGCAATATCTATTCTATTAGGTGATGAAGTGAAGCCTTTACAAATGCTCATTGGAAAACTTCACAGGGCAGTGTCTGAAGAATGTTCTCATTTTACACAGGTAAGGTATTAGTTAAAAAGTACTTTTACCATAATTCAAAAAGATACATGAACCACAGTGTTCACTGCAGCACTATTTACAATATCCAGGACATGGAAGCAACCTAAATGTCCATCAACAGATGAATGGATAAAGAAGATATGGCACATATATACAGTGGAATATTACCCAGCCATAAAAAGAAACAAAATTGAGTTATTTGTAATGAGGTGGATGGACTTAGAGTGTCATACAGAGTGAATTAAGTCAGAAAGAGAAAAACAAATACCCTATGCTAATGCACATATATGGAATCTAAAAAAACATTACTGATGAACTTAGTGGCAGGGCAGGAATAAAGACGCAGACGTAGAGAACAGACTTGAGGACACAGGGAAGGGGAAGCTGGGACTCAGTGAGAGACTAGCACTGACATATATACACTACAAATGTAAAATGGATGGGCTAGTGGGAAGCTGCTGCGTAGTACAGGGAGATCAGCTCGGTGCTTTGTGATGACCTAGAGGGGTGGGATAGGGAGGGTGGGAGGGAGGCTCAAGAGGGAGGGTATATGGGGATACATGTATATGTTATAGTTGATTCGCTTTGTTGTACAACAGAAACTAACACAACAGTGTGAAGCAATTATACTCCAATAAAGATATATATATTTTTAAAGTACTTTCAGACAAGAAATGCTAAATTTTAAGTTACTATAAATTTGATAGGCAGAATCATCTTAGTTTTCCCTACTATCTTACCTCGGAACTGTATTTAGAAAATATTGCTGAGTTTTTAAGTTTAAAATGAGCATTTAAATGTTTTCCTGGGGCTTCCCTGGTGGCGCAGTGGTTGAGCGTCCGCCTGCCGATGCAGGGGACACAGGTTTGACCCCCGGTCCGGGAAGATCCCGCATGCAGCGGAGCGGCTAGGCCTGTGAGCAATGGCCGCTGAGCCTGCACGTCCGGAGCCTGTGCTCCGCAACAGGAGAGGCCACAACAGTGAGAGGCCCACGTACCGCAAAAAAAAAAAAAAGAAAAGAAAATGTTTTCCTGATAATCAGTTCGAAACAAAAGAAATCTAGGTAAATTATCTCAGCAGTAGAATACACAAAAGTTATGCCTAATTTAAAAAAACAGACCGATAGAGCCTTAAGCAGGTCTGTCTCCTACCCCTGCCCGCTTTGGTGGTTGAGTGATTTGATGACTTACCTGGGGATCTTGCACAAGACTAGTGAGATAAGATTTCACACTGTAGATTGCCAAATCTAAAAACTAATTATGCCAAGTATAAATATATTTGTGAAGATCAGGTGAAATAGGAGCGCTTCTACACTGCTGGTGGGGGTGTACTACCTTGAGAAGCAGATTGGCAAGGTATATTGTTGAAGATATGTACATCACACAGCCCAGGCATTTACTTCTACTTAGGCTCACATTTGTGCACAACCAGATATGTTCATTGCAAGAATGTCTATGTTAAGTCAAAAATTAGAAACAACTCAGGTTTTTATCTACAGACAAATGAATAAACAAATTGTGTTATATCTGTACAATGGAACACCATATTGCAGTGTTTGCTAGGTGTACTAATATCAGCAAATCTCAAAAGAAAAAGTATAAAAACATGCATGTTAGAGTAATCACCTCTGGGCAGAGAGACAGGTGAATGAAATAGGTAAGCAGTACTTAATTCAGAAATCTTCAAATCTGTATGTAATGTTCTATTTCTTTTTAAAAATATGGATATAATATGACAAAATATTAGTATTTGTTACAGCTAGGTAATAGATGAACTACTTTTTCTGCATATTTGAAATAGTTCAAAATTTAAAATACATGCCTAGGCTTTGTCACAGATCTCCATCCTAGCCTGTGTATTTGTGAATCGAAGAGGGAGGAGGATGGTATTAGTTGGGAAGGTAAAGCTCCCTTACTGATTCTGATTACCTACAGAATAGTTCGAAAACAGTATTCAAAAAAGCAAAAGAAAGTCAGAAATAACCACATTCATTCAGCCTCCACCTCTGCCGAAGGGTTCAGGCATTGATTGTCCTTTCATATCCATTGTTGATAGTCTGTAAATATGGAAAGAGGGCCCAAGTCACAGTAGTTTATTTATAAGCTGACTTTATATTTTCTTTTCTTCTATTAATGGTTTTACTTGACCCCCTAATCTGAAGTTGAAATATGAATCAGCTTGTAATGGAGAGGTCCCCTGGGGTTCATCGTGAAACCTGGTTTTGTCACTAATCATTGATGTTACTATGGACTAGTTACTTCATCTTTCTGGGTCTGTTGCCTCACCTGTAAGTTGGATGATCGGGTTTCTACCAACCTGAATCAATTTATCAATTTATGATAAAATTCTACCTTAGGGACTGTGTTGAAAATTTAATCAAGTCAATTATTAATAGTATAGTTTCAAGAAATAGCAACAATAAGCAAATTGGTTAAGTCTAGGAGTTGTTGATTGTTATTTCCAGTTGCATGAGGGGCACAGGTGAAACTTATTAGAGGGCTTATCAGATGATTACGTGGCATATGTTATTTGTAAGTGATGATAAAATTATCTGTTGCTCAGGAGAAAAACCAGAATGATGTGTCAAATATTTTTTTTTCCATGTGTAAACCACAGAATAGTATTCTCTTATGTTAAAGTCTATGAATGTGATCTCCTACTTCATATATTGTAATTTCTATAGAATTTATAGACTACTTTTTGAACTTCTGTCCTCATCTTATGGTGTTTTTCACAAGGGTAGTCGACCTTACAGAGATAACATCAGAATAGGATCCAAGCCAGAAAGTGGTAGATTAAAGTACAAGATATATTCATTATGAGGAAGAAGCAAAAAGTTATAATTTGATAGATATATTTGATATATATTATAGATAATGAAGACTATCAATATTTTCCTGGTGTAAGAAGAATTTCACATTCTATATGTGGAGAGAGAAAGATTTAGACTTGGTTATTTCTTTTGCAGATTGATTTGGTATACAGAAGAGTGTTTTCTTACTGATTTTTCTGTGTCATTTTGACTGTCTTTTGCATATAGAAAAATAGTGTTTAATGATCTTTAGTGGCAGAAATCAAAATTTTAATTTCATAAAATACCTAATTTTGTTGTCAACAGACTTTTTGCAGTGTCCTTGGTGAACATTATACTTCTGCTTTAAAATGTGAAGTAAATGTAGAAGAGAAAGAGAAAGAGACTTCTGATGTTCACACTTCTGAAAATCAAGAACTAGAATTGCAAGATTATAAATATGAAGTTCAAGGTAATAAAGGCTTTACCACATTATTAAACAGAGTAATTTTCTTAAATGAATTGATAAACTTTCTCTGTTAATTAATGATTTTATCACTTAGCCAATTTGAGTTATCTTAACATCTTGTTTTTTCAGGTTCATGAAATCTTAAATCTTTAATGTACATTTCTAGTTTTACAATGCAGTAATTGTGATATAAAGAGAACCAAAGCTGTCTACAAGTTTCCTTGTCTCTTTATCCTCTGTTCCTCTACTTCCATCTTTTCTCACTATAATTCTTAATTTTATACCATAGATCCAAACCTTTAAAAGTTGTGGTATTTTATTGAATAAGTCTGTCGGGGTTTTATTTTTTTTTTAAAGAATAAGACATTCAGTTATCTTTCTTAATAGGAATCCTATATTAGTTCATTTTTACAAATTATAACCTCAATTAATTTTTTTGATATTCCTTCACAGATAAAATGTTTCCTACCCCTGTCCATTTGTATGAAGAATGAACAAATATGTACAAATTAATGAATGCCAAAAGAAATTAATGTATTTTAATGTGAAATTGTCAAGTTAATCTTTGTAGCAGGTGTTCCACATTATTGAGGTTTTAATTGTTGGTTACTAAATCTATGAATTTTACTTCTAGCAGGCAATTTTCTGAAGTTATGAATTGATGAATAATACTTATTGAAAGAAGCAGACTTTTATTGTAGAGTGAAATTATTATAATTGTTTATTATTTAGATTTTCAGGAAAATGTGCAAACTCTTCTCAACAAAGTAACAGAAGAATACAACAAACTCTTGGTACTTCAGTCACGATTAAGTAAGGTCTGTAAAATGGAAAATGTATTATGATGTTTGCATTTATTGTATTACCTGCTATTTTGTAAGCTATTTCATCAACCAAGAATTTCTAAAATAAGTGAACATGAAAAGAAAATTAGGGAAAAGTGACATATATATATAGTATCAGTGAGCTGAAGGAATTTCTGCAATTTGAATACTCTTTACCCCTTTAGAGAGTTTTTGAAGTCATGATAAAGTTAAAATGTATATAAAATGTCAAATTGTAAACTTTGTGAAACAGTTGCATTTAATTTTACATATAACATTTTTTAAAGCAGTGAGTCTGTTTTAGAGAAAAATGTGATTAGTTGTTTAGAATATAGCTGGTTTCACATGGTGTGTTATATAAAATTTCTTTCAAGCAGTTGTTTTAGAAATGTGCACATAGAAAACTAAGAGAGTATAGATGGCATCATATAATTTATTAACTACATCAGAAAAATGATGTATATTAGTTCTTCCTCTTTCTCTTCCCCTCCTTCTTTTTCCCATTCTATTTTACCCCCTTTCTCCTTTCCCTCTCTCTTCCTCTTTCTGTGCAATTAAAGCACAACCTTATCCAGCCTTTCCTAAAATCTATAAACCTATCCCAGTATCTTACAGATAACTATGTAGGAGGACAGGTGGATGGTGGATAGATTCAAAGCCCTTCTTTAATTCCACATTTCTCTACAATTACTAGTTTTCTTTCTCCTTCCATTCATAGCTAGATATTGAACCCTATTCAGAATCATCATACCGTTTTCTTACCAAATACCCTTAGTAGTCTAGATTTCTTGTTTTTCTGCTGCCCTTATCCTGCCTCTGAGAACCCTTCTTCTTCACTCATACTTGGGTTTCTGAGGGCTGCTAAGAAAATTAGATGGTGATGTGGTTTGGTGACACTGCATGATCATGGTCTCTGACTGCAGCTGGACGCTCAGGATCACTTGACAATTCTTTTATGTTGTCATTTATTCTCTCATAGTCCCCTCAGTGGATGCTACCTAATGTTATAACTTCCCTCGAGTCATACATTCCATTTCTACTCCCCTTTTTTCTTTGCAGATGGCCTTATTTCTCATTTTTCTGTGAGTATGGGAGCTATCAGTTATAAATTATCTCATCTTGCTACCTCTAGACCATATGTATTTCTTTAAATCTGAAAATACTCTGTTTTCCTTCTGTCTCAGAAGAAGTTATCCCTTTTTATAACCAAGGTTATTTTATTTCCTGTCCTTTTGTTAACATCACCTTCTGTCTCCTCTAAGATTGATAACCTGTTTCTTCCCTCCCTTCTGTGCTTTCAGCCTCTTTGTCTGTGTTTCTTATTTCTGTCTTTCTTGCCCCTTGCATATTCCTCTTGTCTCCACTATTTAGAACATAACCAGTCTTCCTTGAATCTAATATCTCCCTTTGTGGTTTTCTTTCAACTTCATTGTCATATTCTTTGAAGGAATGAATAGACTGTAGTCATAGTTTCCCATCTCTTCCTGTCTTGCTCTCTCTTCTACCCACTGTAAACAAGCTCCAAACTTATACTTCACTAAACTTTCTTTGGTGAAAGTTACCAGTGAATTCTTAATTATCAAATTTTCTTTCTGCTTTCTTACCTTCCATCCTTGTATTCTTTCAAAAATATGTTGGTTTTCCTTATGGCAGTACATAGTTGAAACTATTAAATAGTGTAGGAGGGGTTACAGTAAGCAAGTCACTACAGTGATGTTTGTCATTTTGCCTCTTTCCTTTCAGGACAGTGAGTGGGGAACAGTTTCCTTTGGTGAGACACAAACCTCCCTTCCCCAGTGCCAGAATGTGGGAGGCTACTCTGGAACACAAACACCCACACTTGCCTCCTTAGTTCTCCCCAGACACTTCTTTCAGTTTGTTTTGAGAAAAACTTTTACCTGCCACCAGGCTTCTTCCTGGCTGAATCAGCAGAAAGGGCTATACTGTGATTAGTTAAAGGTCAATATATTTGTTTTCTGATCTCTACCTGTCATCGATCTGTCTCTGAGCCTGGGGCCTTTCTAGGGTTCTACTAGGTAAGCTAACTGTCTGCTATAACTGTGGCTCCCTTCACGTGTGCTTTAGGCTGCTCCTTCCTCCACCCTGCTTAATCAGTATTCTGCCACACCTTTTCTGTTGAAATCTTTCTTAGTCTCTTTTATTTTTTGGTTTATTATGGATTTATACCTTTTAAAGATTCATTATGATTTTAATTGAGTCATGGGGAGGGAGGAGAGATATATGTCAGAGATCATGAACATAAATGCCTACGTGAGCTCAGCTCATAAAGTAAGTGAAGAAGGCCAAGTGAAAGCTGGAAAAGTGAAACCTGGAGAAAACATACCTCATCTAAAGGGGGCAGAGACTGCTCAGCTTCACATGTTGTTGTCACGTAGGAGCAGGGCCCAGTGTTGTTTATTCCTTCAGTTTATCAATTTTATGTGAGGTCTTTTGCTTTTTTAAGTGTTGGGAAGTATTAAAAATAAAAAGGATTTTTTTTTCCCCTAATTGGGAAACAATTAGGAAGGAAAAAAAAACCGAAAAACTGTTTGGTACCCAAAAGAATACTTCTGTAGCCTAGAATTAAAGTCAAACTTATACTTTGCAACTGTACGTGTAAACACATGCTCAGTATTATCTTGAACAAGGAGCAAGACCAAGACAACTCATTATTTTTTTCATTCCCTGTATCAGTGAAACTTACACCTTACATGTCTGTATAATAAGGCAGAGTATGGGTGTGCTCAGGGTCCCTAAGACCACTCCTCAGTTCAGTGGTTCACCAGAAGAACTTATAGGATTCAACATATTAGTGGTACTCAAGGCTAAGATTTATTACAGCAAAAGGATACAAAGCAAAATCAGCCCCATAAAGGTTTGAAAAGGAGCATGGGGCAAAGTCTGGAGGAAATAGGCACAAACTTCTAAAATTCTCTCCTAGTGGAGTCACAGGAAGACACACTTCATTCCTCTTGCAGTTGTGACGATAAATGCTAAGTTTTGACTACTAAGGAAGCTCACCTAAGCCTAGGAAACCATAGTTCTTTTTTATCAGGTGTCAGCCAAATGGGCATCCTCTGCCCTAACATACCAAATTCAGACTTCCAGAAAGAAAACATGTGTTCAGCATAAACCATATTGCTTGTACATGAGACTCCCTTACAATTTAGGGAAACTTTTATATTAGTGTAGAGAACCGTTTACCAGCTAAGTTTCCAGATGCCAGCTAAGGGGCAGACTTGTAAGCAGGCCTTTTTAAAGAGATAGAAATCTCACAACTTCTGTGTTAACTCTTTTCTGCACAATAGATTAAAAAGTGAATTTCACATTTTATCCCAGCAAGTTGGCTACAACTGTAGAGGCATCCCAGACGTTGGTTGGGATGAGTCAGTCGGCAGTACATCACTGCTTAACCTGTTAGCCTCATCTACTAATCCTCTTCCTCATTTTAGCCATATTGAAATACTTAGAGTTTCCAAAATACACCCATATCTTTCAGACCCCTGGGGTTTTTTTGCATGCTGTTTTTTCTGTCTAACACTGTCCTTCCCCCTCCGATTTGCTTAGTGTATTCCTACTTATAATTCCAGTTGGTTCAAATGTTATGTCTTTTGTGTCACCTTTTTTATTTTTAAACATCTTTATTGGAGTATAATTGCTTTACAATGGTGTGTTAATTTCTGCTTTATAACAAAGTGAATCAGCTATACATATACATATATCCCCATATCTCCTTCCTCTTGCATCTCCCTCCCACCCTTCCTATCCCACCCCTCTAGGTTGTCACAAATCACCCAGCTGATCTCCCTGTGCTATGCGGCTGCTTCCCACTAGCTAGTACATTTGGTAGTATATATATGTCCATGCCATTCTCTCACTTCGTCCCAGATTACCCTTTGTGTCATCTTCTTTATCCTCCTAGACTAGAAATTTCTCCCTCCATTCTCTTAATATCTGTACTTTTTATTTTTTTGCACCTACCTTTCTCCATTATTTTAAATACTTGATTACCTTCCTTTCTTTCCTGTTCCATTCTTCAGTCAGGAAGTCTTCTCTTTATTTCCATTTCCTCTTCTTAGCACAGTGCTTTGTTTAGCACATGGTAAAGGCTTACTATATGTTTACTGAATGAATTAAGTGACAGTATAGAAAGGTTGAGCTGTAAACTGAAGTATTTACCTGATGGGCTTTATTTTCTCTAGGAAGTAGGAGGCAAGATCCTTGGTTGAAATGTACACAGCGGGTAGGAGTGAGGTAGAGGACGTGATAAGAGTAGTACCAACTGAAATAGCTTTCATGGGAAATAGCTTTTATCCTGTTGCTCACCTCCTTCTACAGTATCCTTTGTTCATCTAGTATAGCAAGTCCAAGCTCATCCCTTGCTTTTACGGTGCTCTTTATACCTACCTGTCTTATTTATCTGGCGCAATTTCCCCCGTCCCTCAAGATCATTGTCTTCACTACTTGTAGCAGGTCATTCTTTCACAAATGTTCTTATTCTTTCTTCCATGTAAACTTTCCTAATCATTGCCCAAAATGTTGGAGGCCCAAATAAAATTTGACTTCCTCCATAATTACTCAGACCCACATCAGTCTTTCTTCTGTTATTGCCCTTTAGTCAAACATTATAGTTTAATGCTTCTCTAATTGTTTAATTTTACTTCCCCAATTAGTTGATGAATTCTGTGAGGGCAGGTACACCTTTTTTTTTTTTTTTTTTTTTTTTATATTCTTACTCTCCCTTGTCACAATACTGGCCACATAGTAGACCGATTATTAAATATTTGAGGAATGACTAAATTAATACACATCTGACATATTGCTGCCTAGTTTTAATAATTAAGGAAATAAGCTGAGGTTTATCTGTTTTTGCTGTTTTCCTTCCTTTTATATAAAGAACAGCATACATTTGTCAGTTACCTTGTTGTATGTGAGGTATATCCAGAGATTAATAGCAGAAATAGGTATGTTATTAAGTATTGATAATATAAAATTTACTGTGTATGAGTTGAAATTTCAGAGATCAAGTCATACTTTAAATATTATTATGAACTTTATACCAAATTCTGTGCAGCTCCTATTTTTTTTTTTTTTTTTTTGCGGTATGCGGGCCTCTCACCAATGCGGCCTCTCCCGCCGCGGAGCACAGGCTCCAGACGCGCAGGCCCAGCGGCCATGGCTCACGGGCCCAGCCGCTCCGCGGCATGTGGGATCTTCCCGGACCGGGGCACGAACCCGTATCTCCTGCATCGGCAGGCGGACTCTCAACCACTGCGCCACCAGGGAAGCCCTGCAGCTCCTATTTTTATAGTAAAATGAAATTCCTTCTGGTTATGAAAGAACATTATGTTTACTAATATAATATCAATGCTGTGAAGGGAATGGGATGTGAGTCACTGTGTCAAAAGAGAGCATGGAATAACTTGGAAGGGAAAATATTTGTATTAGAGTGTCACAATTTTAGGTGATTTTGGAAAAAACATTTTAAAGGTAAAGTTGCTTTTATATAGTTTTCACAGTCCTAGGTCATATATTTATGTCACTGCTTTTCTTCTGTTATTTTCAATAGATTCAAAGACAGCAGACAGGTGATGTGAAACTTGAATTTGCAGAAAAAAACCTACCAAAAGAGGAAACAGACTTTTTGTCAACCCATCCTCAGATGACAAATTTTCAAGACACTGGTAAATTTTGATTATATACCGTAATGTGGTGTTTTTATACCAAATGTTCAGTAATTTGATTTTTTACTTTAAAATTTGAGACAACGTAGTGCATTGGGCATTTCACTGTAACCCTCTTTGGTCTCAGTTTTCTCATCCTTAAAATGAAAGATTTAGACTACTCATGTCTTCCCACTTCTTACATTCTCTGGTTATACATTATTTTCAATTTAAAGACATAAAATTCGTAGTTTTAGGGGTACTGCAGCCATGAATATAGAAGAAATGATCTTGAATTACACTATTCATGTTTTCTTGTTATCATAAGTCTAAATGAGTTTAAATTGATACCTGAGTTATTACTACTAAAAAACATTTTTCAAAGAAGAATTAATATTTTCTGCACATTCAAAACAGTGATTGTGGTATTTCACTAAGATATTTATATTGAAATGTGCATTTTCTTCCATTCATGTAACTCAGATGTTTGTCATAAAAGAAAGTTATCTGCTCTGCAAGATACTGAAAAAATTAAACAACTTGAAGGACAAGTTCAGGAATTAGAAAACTTCGTATCCTCTTTGCAGCAGCAACTGAAAGAAACTGAAGAAAACTATGGGGCAGAGATTCATTCTTTGCAGGAAAGGCTACAAGCTGTTAATGAGTTTACAGTTCAGCCAAGGTATCCATCTACTTATAATTTCATTCAATAGTATTTGTAGCTTAGTAACAATCATAGTATGGTTGTTTTAAGAAAAAAGTGTAACTTTAGCAAATTTGCTTGAAAGAGATGGGCTATAGCATTGCCAAGAAATAAGAACAGAAGATAATTCATCTCTGAAATGTGTGACGTAAATGTTAATGTAAACCAAATACATTTTATAATAGGAATTTTACTTACACCTTTATTTTATAAAGATGCTTGTTGTTATGAATATGCTAAGTTAATCAGGCGGTGTGCATGTTACTTGTTTATTGTATGCCCAGTCTTTGCTACTTTGATATGGGCAGTCATACTGGACTTTCTTCACTTGGTTATCTAATGCTCAGATTCACCATGTCCAAAATACAACTCCATCTTCCCCTCAAAATTTGCTCCTCTGCAGCCATCTAATTCCATCTCTGGTGACTCCTCTTTCAAACCTCACTTCCAGTCTATCAAGAAATGCTGTTATCTCTACTTCCAAAATAAATCTAAACTGTACCACTTCTCATCCCCTGGTCCCTGCCATCATCATGTCTCACTTGGATTACTGCAACAATAGATCTCCTTGCTTCTACTCTAACTCTTCCCTAAAGTTCGTTCTCAACACAGTTCGAAAACTTTGCTTTTAAAATTTAAGACAAATCATGCTGTTCTAGTGCTCCTGTGTCCTTACTGTGCCTTACTTGGACCTATATAATGGGTCCCTGTTTATCTCTCTGAATTTATCTCCTGCGGACTTGCTTGTCACTTACTATTGTAAAGCCACAGAATCTTCTCGAGATACTCAAACCATCAGTATGCTCCTGCCTTATGAATTTCTCTCTCATTGCTGTTCCTCTACCTGGAATGATATTTCTCTAGGTATTTCCATGCCCAACACACTTACCTCCTTTGGGTCTTTACTCAAATGTCATGTTCTCATGAGGCCTATCCTGATCACCCTATTGAAATTAAAATCATCCCTTATAACTCTGTGTATGAATTTCCTGCTTCATTTTTCTATATTAACTGTTTTATATATATAAAACTATATATTTATATAAAATAAAAACAAGTCTATATTATATTTGGAGGGGAGGTTTATTTATTTGTTTTTGTTATCTGTCCCCTGTGAAGGAGTTCAAGCTTTGTAAGGGGATTTTTGTTTATTTATTCACTGTATCCCAAACCCTATAATAATTCCCTATGCATAGTAGGTGCTCAATAAATATTTGTTAAATGAATGAACAGTTTATAATTTAGTAGGGAAGTGTGCTGTAGTATGTAACTAGCTCTATAAAGTCCTCAGAGATTTAACCTAACTTTGACTGGCTCTACTGCTCTGAGAGTGATGTCTCTATAGGCACTTGTTATTGGAACCTAAAGACAAGGGGGTTTTTTGTTTTGTTTTGGGTTTTTTTGGAGACAAAATACTGAATTTCCACACTTCTTCGGAAGCATTCTGTTTCTCCATCTTTTATTCAGGGTCTGTATGTAGGCTTTGGAATTGTTTATCCAGCATTGACACAGCCTTATAAAGCTTCCATTTTATTTGAGGTCAGTGGTTCCCAAACTTTACCATGCATTAAAAACATTGGAGGTTTTTGAAATTATTAGTGTTTGAAATTATTATTTTTTCATTGTTATTATTGAAATTACAGGTTACTGGATTTTACATTTGAAGAGTTAGATTCAGTAGCTTAGAGATGGATTCTGGTCATTTGTATTTGTAACAAGATAATTCTGAAGCAGGCAGTCCATAGATTGATATTTGGAAACTATTACTTTAGGTTTTTGATAAGAAAGAAAATAGGTATATAGCAAGAACTCTTTCATAACCACTTACAGTATTTCAAGTTTCCTTCCTTTAATTAGTGATGTTTTCTCTCCAAAGCATGAAGAAAAGGAAGTTTTTTGGAAGTGTAGACCTACTTTGCTGTTCTTGCACTTGGGCTTTTTGCCAGCTCATCATGCTTTTTTAGAGTTTCTCTAATAATCACTGGAAATGTATTAATACCTTTCAACTAAAACCATTAGTTTTCTCCCACCCTGCAAAAATGAGGCTTATTGACTGCCATGTTCACTCCTACGAACATGTATTTAAAGTTATTTCTTGTTAAATGTCATCACATATTTGGACACAACTGTAGCACTTTTTGAATAAAGAATATACTGTTCTCCTAAGATAGACTTGAACTAGTTTAAGAAAAATAATTGTCATTCATTTAACAAGTATTTGGTGATGTCATACTAGAAACCTCTTGGCGATATAGTATGGAGTTGGAACAACCATGAGCTTTAGAGTCATACAGACTACATTTGACTCCTGATTTGACCTTTGACTGGCTATGTGGTCTTGGGCTGATATATAAACATGTCTAAGTAATATTAGGGAATAAAAACTACCGTGAGATCGTGAGGATTAAAAGAAGCCATGACTGGGAAGAGACTTGGCTAGATGTCATGGAGGAAACTTTAGATGTATATAAAATGGTCCTTTACCTCAGGGGACTTCAATCCAATCATTGAAATAATACTTTATTCACAAAACAGTAATTTTTTTAAAGTAATGATTGAGGAATATAACATGACAATACAGCCAAAGTGCTGGAACATAAACCCATGTCTTTGTGGCATTTTTCAGTGCCCATCACTTGACATTTCTGCAATGATATTTTTTGGAGTGGCTCCAGGGGGAATGGAAATGAAGGGTTGACTATGAGACATTGAGATAGAAGGAATCTTAGGAGCAAAGCAGAGGAAAGATGACCTCTGTTGTTTGAGCTAGAGAATATGGAGGTTTATGATGTATTAATATAAATAGAGAAATCAGACAGGTGGAGGGTAGGACCTTAATTTGTAAGATGGGAACAGTGAATTTGGTTTTAGCCAGACTATTTTTTTTGAATTTGGGATAAACACTTTCAAATGCTATAAAATTACAGAATTGAAGTCCTTGTGGACTAAGCAGCATTTTTTTTTTTTTTTTGAAGTTTGGGTCTTTATAGCTGGATAAATAATCAGGAGGATTTTCCATGGGCTATGAAAATAAGAAGACATGAAACAAAGGATCATAATAGTGTGTGCAAGAAACTCTGAGGAAACAGACAAAATGATAAGAAAGAAGAACCAGGAAAGGGCAGAGAATAAAGACAAGAAAAATGAGTTTGTATGGTCATGTAACATGAATATAGAAGATGTATAGGCAAGTCACAACAGAAGAAACTTTCACGACCAGTAGCATTTGAAAGAATGTGTAATCTCAAAAATAAAGACATACATGTTCTAAGAAAGTTTTAAGACTGTTATGACTCTGTGTTGTTGAAGTTTTGAGAAAATACTTAAATGGTACTGTTATGGAGTTAAATTAATGTAAGTTTTTCAAATATGGCATTATATTAAAATTTTAAATGTTAGAAATTATAGGATTTTTTTTATGTAGAAACATCTACAGATGTGTGCAAAGATATATTTATGAAGATTTGCACTGTAGCTTTATTTGTAAGAGTGAACATTTGGAAATGACCAAATACAATACAATCCAGAATAAGGACATGAATACCAAAAGACAGATTAAATAGATTAAATAGATTAAAAACAAAAAATTCCAGAAGTGGTTATGTATAAATTAAGAATCTTTCTCATTGTCACTGCCCACCTATTCCACTAGAGGTAATCAGTGTTACTTTTTTTTTTAATGAAGGTCTTTTATTTATTTATTTATTGGCTGCATTGGGTCTTTGTTGCTGTGCGCGGGCTTTCTCTAGTTGCAGTGAGTGGGGGCTACTCTGTTGCGGTGTGTGGGCTTCTCATTGCAGTGGCTTCTCTTGTTGCAGAGCATGGGCTCTAGGAACGCGGGCTTCAGTAGTTGTGACACGTGGGCTCAGTAGTTGTGGCTCGCTGGCTGTAGAGAGCAGGCTCAGTAGTTGTGGCACACGGGCATAGCTGCTCCACGGCATGTGGGATCCTCCTGGACCAGGGATTGAGCTTGTGTCCCCTGCGTTGGCAGGTGGATTCTTAACCACTGCGCCACCAGGGAAGCCCATCAGTGTTGCTTTTGATGTGTATTCTTCCAGACTTTTTTTCTGTGTGTGTGTGTGTGTGTGTGTGTGTGTGTGTGTGTGTGTGTGTAAATTTTTAATAAAACTGAGATTTTACAAACTGTTTTTACTCAATAATAGCATAGGTAACTTTAAAAAAATGTTAGGGCTTCCCTGGTGGCGCAGTGGTCGAGAGTCCATCTGCTGATGCAGGGGACACAGGTTCGTGCCCCAGTCTGGGAAGATCCCACATGCCGCGGAGCGGCTGGGCCCGTGAGCCATGGCCGCTGAGCCTGCGCGTCCGGAGCCTGTGCTCCGCAATGGAAGAGGCCACAACAGTGAGAGGCCTGCGTACCAAAAAAAAAAAAAAAAAAGTTAATACTTATAAACAGCTCCATGTTATGCTTTTGTAGTAGACTTTATACAATGGCATAAAATTCAGGGATAATCTGTTAAAATATTCTATCATTTAATTCTGCTGCTTTATTTTTAATCAGTCAAAAATATGACTTAAGGGCTTCCCTGGTGGCGCAGTGGTTGAGAGTCCGCCTGCCGATGCAGGGGACACAGGTTCGTGCCCTGGTCCGGGAAGATCTCACATGCCGCGGAGCGGCTGGGCCTGTGGGCCATGGCCGCTGAGCCTGTGTGTCTGGAGCCTGTGCTCCGCAGCGGGAGAGGCCACGGCAGTGAGAGGCCCGCATATGGAAAAAAAAAAAAAAAAAAATATGACTTAAGTTACAATACCTGTAACTCTTGACCTGTCATTCTTGTTTTCATTGCCCCAATACACATTTTATGCATGCTGTAAATTTGGACTAACAGTAAAATTTACACACAACACTAATTCTTTCATCCTCTTTTATTTATTTTTAGCTTTTCCATTGGTTCAATGGTAATTACTGAATCTGATGTACAGAAAACAGTATACCCTGGAAGTTGTCTAAAACAGAACATCGATGGTGCAACAGAGGTATTATATCTTTAAACTGTTATATACACTGATTTCATTTTTATGTCTGTGGTTTAATAATTATCCAATAAATAGTTGCTAAGAATTAAGTATAGTAAATATGAGGATAATACATTATGTAAAAGACCCAGAAGAATATATAAGTGAAGAAATTTGATGTACTTTCATAGCATAGGAAAAACACAAGAAAGTTAAAATTGAGAGGTGCTTTTTCCCCCTAAATACATTCTAATTTAAAATTTGTCTTGTTTTATATAACATGGGGTGTATTACAAATTAGTTTCAGTGCCCTGAACTTTATAACAAATTAGTTTCAGAAAAGAGAAACAGCTTTCCTTCCTACCATGGGGAGTTGAACTAGGCTGTCTCTGGAATAGTATTTAGGAATTCCCAAAATTCAGTATGCTAGGGCTGGGACATTGGATGAGGCTTTCTTCAGCACAGGCCATATGCTATAGAAAAGCCCCTCATCTTTTACAGTATATCTCATCTAGCTAAACCACCTTTTGCCTCTCCTCAGCACTGTATATATTCCCAGTTTGTGGCCACTTTTCTCAAACATAACTGTAAAACCCTGATCTTCACTCAGTAAATTTTTAGTTCTTAAGTCCTACAGAAAAAGATCAGTGCTGTCTCTCATTCTGGATATAGAAGAGAGACATTGGCCACATTCTCAATTCTTCCACATTCATCCCACATGGAATATCTGTTTGGATGACATTCAGATAATTGGTAAATAAAGAAGTACTTTCTTGCCAAGAACATGTTTACACTTAAATAACCATTCTTCTTTTTTCTGTTTATAAAAGTAATTTGTATTTGTAGAAAACTGGATACTATTAATAAGTACCAAGAAGAAAAGAAATTTGTTTATAATGTCATGAGCAAAGATAGCCACTGTTAACATTATTTAAAATTAAATACATGCACATCTTATTAATTATATTTAAGAAGTATCTTTTCTCCACTCTAGAACTGTGTGTTAGTAATTATAAATATATTTCTCACTTTGCATCTTTGTTAAGTTCACTGTAGTAAGTACAATTATTTAGTAAAATTGTACACTAGAATTATTCACTAGAATTATTGTTTTTAATAAAGGGAGCAGAAATTTATTAAAATTTTTCAGAAGCTTTCTAAAAAATAGTAATCTTTTGAAGATATTTGAGAGTAGAAGTTTAAAAATAAGTGGTGTATAATTAGTGTAAATAAACATGTCATATTTTGCTTTTTAATTTAGTTTTCTGGTGAATTTGGAGTGAAACAGGAAACAAATATGGTTAAGTTGCTGGAAAAACAGTACCAAGAACGATTAGAAGAAGAAGTAGCTAAGGTAAGTTTATAGTTTATTTGGAAGGTTATTGTGGTCTGTATTCCCTTTTAGCCTTCAAAAAATATACGTTTTATTGGTGGTAATGCACTTTATTTTTTGTTGTAAATTTTATACATAGCTCATTTAAGTTGTCAAATACTGGTATTAACCACAATTGCCTTTGAATGGAATGTTCTGTGAATTTTTCTTTTGAGTAACGCATTCTTCTCTTGATGTAGAATAGCAATTAGAAACTTTTCAGAGTTATAAATTTGTTAACCTTGTGAGTAGTACCATAGGAAAGAGTTTGGCCTTCCTTAAAGGTGGGGGATATGGTAGGAAGTGAGAAAAGTGCTTGGTCTTCTATGTATTACCTTTGCCTATGTCCTCCCAGAGAAGTTACTGTGATGTTAATGACTGTAGATGCTGTTGGCTGCTATGCCCAGAGCTATTCTTGTAATCTCCTGAGCACCGAGCATATCACCTAGTATACCGTTATGATTCCATTTCTTTTGTCTCTGTATTCTCTTTTAAAATACTTATACCTAATTGGGTTCTTATTTTGGAACAGTTGAATTCTGAGTTTGTCTGCTTGTTTTTTATAATATTTAAACTGTTAAAATGTAACAATCATAGTGGAGTATATGCATTTTAAAGTGGAAGGAGTGACAGAATTTACAGGAAATACATAAGGAATTAGTTTAAACATAAATTAGATGAGGAGGTCAAGACTCAAGGAAATATGTGGGCCATAAAGACCTACTCACTTCTATATCTGAATTGAATATTTAGTTCACAGTAAAAAGTGAGGCACCATCACTTTTATATAGCTCTCACTATCTAGTTCTTTTAGAGACTTGCAGGTTTTCTTTTGTACTTAACCTTTTACATAAATTTCTCAAGTGAAATGTTTATAGCAGAGCATCATAGTATAGTAGTTAAGAACATGAGGTTTGGTATAGGATTTACCATGCTTTAAATTCTTGTTCTGCTTTACTAGATTTGTGATCTTAGGAAAGTTACTTAAGTTTTCAATCTCGGCTCCCTCTATGTTAAAAGAGGAGAATAATAGAAATAATAGTATTTCTTGTGAAGATTCAATGAACTAATACATATAAAGCACCTAGAAGATAGTAAAGACTCATAAGTGACATTTTTAAAGTAGTCTTACTACTATGATAATGGTGATGATATAAATCTGTTTTGTGAAGCATCATTTATCCAAGCTGATAGCAGATTACCAAAGTACAGGTCAGTGAAAACTGTTCCAAAGGCAGCCAAGGTACTGTGATCCAAGAGACAACATTTGATGGCCCAGCTTGATCCTAGAATAGTATAGATGGTTTATATTAGTCACCAGTACAGATAGGATTATGCTCTACCCTATAACCCTCACATACGATATTAGAAAAAGACTGAGAAACATTGTTTTAAAAGCACAGGATATATAGAAGAAGCCAGTAGAGGTAGTGATTCCCAACATAGATAACATTAGATTCAGCCTGTGATTTGTGTAGGTACTACTGAAAAAATAGACATTCATTAACATTTCACTGCCAGGCAGTATTTTGAATATTAGGGTATAACAGAGGAAAAAGAGATGAAATCATTGCTCCTATAGACCTTACATTCTAGTTGGTGCAAATAGACAATATACAGACGGTAGTAAATACTATGAAGAAAAAAATGAACCAGGGTAATAGGACAAGGAAATTCCATGGGGAGTGAGATGATGTTATTTTATATAGGGTAATCACAGAAGACCTCACTTTTGAAGTGACATTAGGGGAGATTCCAGATGGAAGTGAGAGAGTGAATCGTGAAGATAACAGATTGAGCACCTTTTAAGAAAGTGGGATGCAAAAGAAAAAGTCAACAATTCTCCAGTGGATGTCTTCAGGAGGTGTCCAAGGAGAACTGGCAAGAGTGTGAAGGTCACCTGCCCAACTGCCAGCTTTGCCAAGTTGGACGATGGTTTGATTCAGTCTTGCCACCTCTGTATTCATGGGTTCCATTTGGAGAAATATTGTGAAGTCCTGGTACAGATTTATCTCCTCAGCAGATGTTAACTAGATACAAGAAGAAGAAATACAGGGAAAGAGGGGCAAGGACTTGCCCTTCAAGGGAAGATAATATTGCAGATAATTTGACCTAAGCAAATGGAAGAATGGAGTTACTGTTTACTTAGGTGTTGGACTTAGGATGAAAAAGAACGCAAAGGAGTAGTTTCTGGAGAGGAGTGGGTGACTTAAGGATTCAGCTTTCCCGTTATATGCAAAACACTTATTAAATGTGTAAATATAAGTGTTAAGGAAGTGATTGGATATATAAATCTAGAGTTCAGGAACTAAGATAAAACTAGACATGTAAATACAGTAGTTAGTATCTAGTGTTTTTCAAGCTATGAGATATAACTTCTTTTTAAGTCATGAAATCAATTTATTGGTTTGGGACCAGGATTTTAATATTAATGGAAAAGTTCAATTATATAAAACATATACACACAAGTACCTATGTATGCTTTGGGTCACAATATAAAATGTCTTTTTATTGTTGTTGTATGTGTATGTTTACCATGGTTGCAGTGAAAAATATTGAAAAAAACATAATATAGTGAGTGTAAATAGAGCAGGGACCTGGGAACTGAGCCTAGAGAATGCTGATGTTTAATGCTTTTCTTTTTTTTTTTATTTATTTATTTTTAGCTGCATTGGGTCTTCGTTGCTGCACACAGGCTTCCTCTAGTTGCAGTGAGTGGGGGCTACTCATCGTTGTGGTGCACAGGCTTCTCGTTGCGGTGGCTTCTCTTGTTGCGGAGCATGGGCTCTAGATCTCAGGCTCAGTAGTTATGGCGCATGGGCTTAGTTGCTCCACAGCACGTGGAATCTTCCTGGACCAGGGCTCAAACCTGTGTCCCCTGCATTGGCAGGAGGATTCTTAACCACTGTGCCACCAGGGAAGCCCAATGCCGATGTTTAGAGGTCAGAGAAACGAGGAAGAACAAAGGAGGTGAAGGAGTGATAAATTAAATATGGAAAGGACAAACAACTGCATCACAGAAGCCAATAATAAGAGTATCAAGAAGAGAATGTATTAAACTGTCAGATGTTTCTGATAAATCAAGAAAGATTAGAAGTGCAAATAAATCATTGGACTTTACAATGTGAAATCATTGGTGACTTTCACAAGAACACATTTGATGGAATGGTAAAGACAAACTGATTACATTGGATTTGAGAGAGAGTGAAGGAGAAGAATGAAGAAGGAGAAGAATTACTTGAAAGAGGAGAAGTACAGTGGTAGCTAAAGGGTGATGTAGGGAGTCAAGTAGTGGATTTTGGTTGTTGCTGGTTTGTTTAAGATCAAGGATATCACATTGTATTTCTATGCTAATAGAAGTGATTGAGGAGAAAGGGAAAAAAATAGCTGATTAAAGAGAGAGGAACAGTTGCTGGAGCAATGTCCTTGAGTAGATGAGAAGAGATGCAGTCCCCTGAAAAGTTGCCATTAGATAGGAGCATGGTAGTTTAATCCATTAAAACAGGAAGGAAGGTAAGAATATTTGACTCATGATTCAGGTATGTTTTCAGATGCAGTATTTGGAGACTGTGGAAGTTCTTCTCTGATTTCTTCTGTTTTCTCAGTAAAATAAAAAGCAAAGTTGGCACCTGAGAATGAGAAAGGAAGAGAAGATGTTGGAGCTTTAAGGAGAAAACAAGAAAACAAAGGGCTAAGAGGAGGAATAAGAAATGGAAAAGACCAGGGAAATTGAGTAGAATCACCCAGTATCACTAATGGCTCATTTCAAGGGTAGTGGTTTTGAATTTAAAAGGAGACCAGTCAGCTTGGTTTATTATTTTTCTCCTCAATTAAGTTCAGCTACACCCGCACAGAGTAGGCAGAGTTAATTGTAAACACAGGTGAAATTTGGTTAGATGGTATGGTGGTGAATAGAAAGGAGAGAATTACAAGGTAGTTGAGTCTGGGTTTTTGTTTGTTTCAAACCACACAGTTCTTTTCATTATTTGTTATCCATTGCTAATCTAAATGAATATACAAAAGAAAGTGATCTTTGTGATACCAGTTTTTCAGAATTTCAGAAGTTTGTTTTTTGACTTAACATATGGTCAGGTTTTTGTTGTTTGCTTGTAATCATCCTTACTGAGGTGTAATTTACATGAAATTTACATTCCCTAATTATAAGTGCAAAATTTAGTGAATTTTAACAAATGTTTGCATGTATGAAACCAACACCACAATCAAGATTTAAAACATTTCCATTACCTCCAAAGTGTTTTCATGTCCCTTTGGAGCCAGTCTCCTCCATTTTATATTGTTGGGTTCTACAATATTTAATAATACTTTGCCAAGACTGTTTGGGGAATTCCCAGGTTCAGTCCCTGGTAGGGAACTAGTATCCCACAAACTACATGGTGTGGCTGAGAAAAAAAGAATATTTGTCTGTATTTTGTTTTCATGAGGAACGTTATCCCTAGCTTTATTTTCTTATAATGTCTTTGGTTTTGATATTAGGATAATGCTGGTCTTATAAAATGCTGAAATATATTCCCTTTTCTATTTTCAGGAAGAATTTATGTCATACTGGTATTATTTCAGACTTAAATATTTTGTAGAATTAGATAATGAATCTTACTGGGCCTAGAGTTTACCTTGTTGGAAGTTTTTTTTTTTTTTTAACTGAATTCAGTTTCTTTAATAGATTTTGTTATTTTCAGGTGCTGTATTTATTTTAGAGTGAGCTTTGGTAGTTTGTGTCACTCAAGGAATTGGTCCATTTCATCTAAGCTGTTGAATTTATTGTTGGTAGAGCTGTTTATAGTATCCCTTTATCATTTAATGGCTGTGGAATCTGAATGTCATCTGTACTTTCTCACCTTTTTCCTTGTCAGTGTAGCTAGAAGTTTATTGATTAGATTGGTATTTCAAAGGATCCAGCTTTGGGGTTTTTTAAAACTGTTTTTTGTTTTATTTTCATTGGTTGTTGTTCTTTATTTTTTGCTTGTTTCTGTTTGTTTTGGGTTTAATTTGCTCTTTTTCTAGTTTCCTAAAAGACCTTTCTTCTTTTCCAATATATGCATTTAATGGTATAAGTTTCCCTTTAAGTTTTTCTTTAAGCTGCATTCCACAAATTTTCATTCAATCCAAATCTTTTATTTCTCTTTTGACCTCCTTTTTGATTCATAGGTTATTTAGAAATAGGTTGTTTGATATCCATATCTTTGGGATTTTCAGATATCTTCCTATTGATTGATTTGATTAATATAATAATTTTTAATTTCTTCATGGTTGGGCATACCTTGTATGATTTCAGTTCATTTAAATTTGTTGCCCCAAATATGTTCTGTCTGCTTGGATACTCCATGCATACTTGAAAAGAATGTGTATTTTGCTGTTTTTCACACTTTGTTTCCCTTTGGTGTTATTTCCCTTCAGCCTGAAAAACGTCCTTTAGCGTTTGTTTGGGTTTTTTTAGAGTGGATCTCCTGGCAACAATTTCGACGTACGACAAAGTATATGTTATCTAATTCTGAATTGTATGTTGAACATTTTGAATATTTGGTTCTGTAGAGTCTAGGTCTTAAAATCCTGTGGAGATTGTGAATTTTTTTTTTAAACTAAGACAACCCAGTTAGGTTCAGACCACAAGTTCTGTTTCACCCTCTCTATACAGATTTCTTCTTCAAGATTTTTTCTTCTTCTTCTTTTTCTCCAAGTTTTGACTCCCTCTGCTATTTCCCTGCTTTTGTTTACTTTTCAGAATTCTCAGGTAGTTTGCTTTTGTATTTTGTTCAGAGTTTTCAGTTGCAGTCGGTGGGAGAGAGGCCATAGCAAGCTTACTTTATGCTGACTGGAATTACAAATCTCTATGTAGTGTTTTTTTATTCCACAATTTAGATGCAGTTATTATTGCTTTATACCTATCAGTGTTTAGATTTATCCACATATTTACAAAAAAATTTTTAATGTTCTAATCCTTTCTTAGGCCTTAACTTCTAGGATCACTTTTCTGCTTTTTAAGGGACATCCTTTAGAAGTTCTTTTATTGATGGTCTATTCAGAGTAAACTCTGTTTTTGTCTTCATTTTATATCTTTATTTTGTTTTTATTTATGAAAGATAGTTTTGTTCAACATTTGAATCTGGGTTGACAGTTATTTATTTATTTTTTTTTTTGCGGTACGCGGGCCTCTCACTGTTGTGGCCTCTCCCACTGTGGAGCACAAGCTCCAGACGCGTAGGCTCAGCGGCCATAGCTCATGGGCCCAGCCGCTCTGTGGCACGTGGGATCTTCCCAGACCGGGGCACGAACCCATGTCCCCTGCAACGGCAGGCGGACTCTCAACCACTGCGCCACCAGGGAAGCCCTGACAATTATTTTTATGTCAAAACTGTAAAGATAACATTCCATTGTTTTCTGACTTTTCTTGTTTATACTGAGAAAGTGTTTGTCGTTTTAACTGTTGTTACCTCATAGGGAAGACATTTTTTTTCTGGAAACCTTAAGGTCTTCTTTTTGTTTTTGGTGTTCTCTTTATTTGTTTTTCTATGATTCATTGGCCTTCTTGAATCTTAGGAGTGGTGTATTCTGTATTCTCAGTCATTATCTCATGAAATATTTTCTTTCCATTGTTCTATAGTGTGTCCTCCTGGAACTCTTGATTAGATGTTGGTTGAATATTCTCACTCTGTTCTTCATATCTCTTTGCTTCTCTTTCATATTTTTAATCGTTTTGTCTTTCCATGTTGCATTCTTAGTATTGAGAGACAGGCAGATCAGGTTCAAGGCAAGAGATTAAAATAGAGGCCAGTTTTAAGGCCTTGACCACTAGTGATTGAAGGTATGTTTTGCTAAGCTGTATTGCCTAGTTCACTAATTCTTTCATCTCTGTCTTTGACATTTTGCTGTAATGGGCATATTTTCCAGATGACAGTGTCCAGAACATTACCACCAAACCCTGGTTCTGGGTAAGCTGGCACAGGCATCCAGGAAGTCCAGTTTAGTAGGTGAGATGTAGTAGTGGTTTGTCTGGGCAGAAACAGTGTAATATGTGGTGTTTAAGGTGCTTGAGCTCTGTAATTAGACACAGTTTGATTCAAATCTCTAACATTTGTTACATATGTTACCATTGATATGGCTCCTAATCTTGCTGTGCTTCAGTTTTCTCAGCACTGACTACTGTTATTATAATTATTCTTCCTAATTCAATTGTAACAGATCTTCCAGGCAGATCTGTTCTGATGTGGAAGTAGTAGTGTAATGTTACATTTTAGAAGGTGGGCCTAGGTAAGACTGCAAAATCTCAACCCCCCTTTCACCATTTATTTGCTCTTTGTTTTCAGGGTCAAAGAGACAAGCAGATCACTCAGTCTCTTAATCTACTTAATCTTTCTCCTTAGTTTCCTCATCTGATTAAATTGGGGTAATAATTGTACCTACCTTGTGGGATTTTTATTTTCATTTTTACTTTAAAAAATTTTTTAAACATTTTTATTGGAGTATAATTGCTTTTACAGTGTTGTGTTAGTTTCTGTTGTATAACAAAGTGAATCTGCTATATGTATACATACATCCCCATATCCCCTCCCTCTTGCATCTCCCTCCCACCTTCCCTATCGCACCCCTGTAGGTGGTCACAAAACATGGAGCTGATCTCCCTGTGCTATGTAGCTGCTTACTGTAGGATTTAAATGAAATAATACAAGGGATGGATAAATGATTGTTGCTGCCTTTATTCTTGTTGTACCTGTCCTTCATCATCAGCATTATTCTATTGAAGTAGGACTCCATTCACCTGCTAGAAGACATAGCAACTGGGAGGAAGGAAGGAAGCAAAGCTAGCAGGAACCAGGTGGGAATCAGGACCCCAGATATGCAAATCAGGTTCAAGACAGGACATTAACATATATGTGGAAACTAAAAAAATGGTACAGATGAACCTATTTGCAAAGCAGAAATAGAGGCACAGACGTAGAGAACAAACATATGGACACCAAGTCGGGTAAGGCCGGGTGGGATGGATTGGGAGATTGGGATTGACATATATACACTACTACATATAAAATAGATAACTAGTGAGACCCTGCTTTATAGCACAGGGAACTCTATTCAGTGCTCTGTGGTGACCTAAATGGGAAGGAAATCCAACAAAGAGGGGATATATGTATACATATAGCTGATTCACTTCGCTGTACAGCAGAAACTAACACAACATTGTAAAGCAGTTATACCCCAATTAAAAAAAAAAAAAAAAAGGACATTAAAGTGATAGTTCAGTTATATGGCCAGGACCTACAGGCAAAACAGAAAAGGTTGAAGGTCAGTAGGCACGAAAGTTTCAAATCCTAGGCATGCTGTATCTTATATCTTAGACTATGGCAATCAGGCTTCCCCCACTGCAAATTATATGTGGAGATGGAACTCAAAGTTATCCATACAGTTGATTCTCAGAGGCTTAGACTTGTCAGAGCCAAGGCTGCTAGTCAGAATTTCTAAGTACCTGTGGTAGATGGAACTAAAATAAGCAGGAATTCAGGATCACAGTTGAAGTGGAAAGTAAAATAGATTAGATTGAATTGTATCATCATCCTTACCAATGATGCCGAAAGCGCAGCTTCTCTGTACACTGGTGCTGAATCAAATCTCGGAGACAGAGTTTGGGATGAAGTATTGATAGAAAAGGATAGCTTTATTGCTTTGCCAGGCATAGGGGGACACAGCAGGCTCCTGCCCTCGAAAACTGTGTCCCACCCCGGGAGGATTTGATGAGGAGTTTTAAAGCAGTAGTTTAAGGGTGGGGTCTCTGACAAGATCAGGGTGTACCCAGGGCTTCCCCTCCGGTCTGAGGTGGTTGGTCTCCTAATCTTGATGACCTTCTCTGGTCCCTTTAATCTGGCCTCAGGTGGTTTCTTGGCTGCTCCTCCCTTGATGAGCAACTGTTGGAATCTACCCTTTGGAACTCAGGGAAGGTCATGGAGGCTGGAGTCTTGCCTGCAAGAAACAGGGGAGAAAAAAAGGTCTCCGTGCCTGGGAGCCGCGCAGGGCCTCGCTAGGTTTCACTAATCACAGAAACCTAGTGTTACTGAGTCCAAGCTCGCTCTGCTCACTGCACAACAGGCCAGTAAATCGGGAGACAAGGTGTTGAGGCAAGAAATACAACTTTATTTGGAAAGCCGGCAGACCGAGAAGATGGCAGACTATTGTCTCCAAAAAACCATCTTATTGGGGTTTGGATGCCAGTTTCTTTTAAGAACAGAGAGTGGGAAGAGGTGGGGAAGTAAAGTAAAAAGTCTTACAGATATCTCCTGGAATGGCCAGCCTCAGGGAAGGGATGTGTTAATTTCTTCTTTTCTGCAGCCATTCACAGGTGGGCAGGGTCAGATTGTCTCCCTGTGAGCTGAACAAAGGCACTTTAGTTTCACATTCAGGCAGAGGGCAGGGTTCCCTGAGGCAGGCCATTATGTATGATTATAATGACAAAAGCAACAAAAAGCAAAGGTTAAAGTACAAGAAACAGATTGAAAGGTGGAGTCAAAATCGGCTCTTCCCTGTTACACTTGTGCTGTACTTCTGGGGATTTACTGCAAGGAAATCAGAAAGAATATGCCCAATGATATGGTTTAAAAGATTTATTAACAGTGGTGTTTAGTGTTAAGAATGGATTCAGTCTGAATGTCAACATAGAGAATTGATCAAATAAATTTATAGTATATATGTATAATTTGAAACTTTAAAGCCATTTAAAATTATATAGAAATGTATTTCTTGACTTAAAGATATTTAAATTTCTATATCAAACATTTATTGCTGTTACGGTAAGAAAAAAATTTTTACAATTATTGATTTTTAAAAGGCAGGCAGTAAAATACTTTGACAGTAGATTCATTGGAAAATAGAGACTCTTTATCTCCTTATCACTTTATCCTAGGATTTCTTTCAGTTTAAAAGCATGAGGCCATCTTTTTACTAATTCGAGTAATTTTGAGAGGTAACTTGCTTTTTAAATTCCTGGTAGTATTTATAGATCTAATCGTTTTTTGTTTGCTTAATTTCTTTAGGTCATTGTGTCAATGAGTATAGCATTTGCTCAGCAAAGTGAACTATCTAGAATATCTGGGGAAAAAGAAGATGCTCCATCATCAAAACAAGCATCTGCTCTCTGTCAGGAAGAACATTATTTAAATGAAATGAAGTTATCACAAGGTCACTTTGGTTTTCAGATTTTCGAGGCAACAGACAAGAAATTTAAAGAAGAATTTAAACCACTTAGTAAAGAGTTAGGAGAAGATGGAAAGGAAGTTCTGTTATCAAACAAGGGTAATCTTGATGCTATACTAGAATCAAAGGACCGTGAACTGACTATTTCAGAAGAAATGTTCTCCAAAGATAAAACATTTATGGTCAGAGAATCTGTAAGTATGCTTCCTTCAGTATAAAAACTTATAAAAAAAAGTGTGGGGGCTTCCCTGGTGGCGCAGCGGTTGAGAGTCCGCCTGCCGATGCAGGGGACACGGGTTCGTGCCCCGGTCCGGGAAGATCCCACATGCCGCGCAGAGCGGCTGGGCCCGTGAGCCATGGCCGCTGAGCCTGCGTGTCCAGAGCCTGTGCTCCGCAATGGGAGAGGCCACAACGGTGAGAGGCCCGTGTACCGCAAAAAAAAAAAAAAAAAAGTGTGACTTTCCTCACTATAAAAATATTAACAGTAATACTGCTTAATGGAGAAGATAAGTATTCAGTTCAGTCTCAAATTGGGATTTTTAAAGTGTAAGAATAAATGACTTAGTATTATTATTAAATAAAACTAGTCAGATTCATAGTATTCCTACCTGTCCTGTTCACATTGTGCATGGTAAAACCTCATTGTAAGTTATACCTACATTAATTTTGTTTCAGTCAATTCAAGATCAGTTATACTACAATTTGGCAATATGTGTGATTAAAAGATTTGCTTAATTTAATAGGATAATATCACAAGGAAAGAGCTACCCATTTGAGAAGATAATTTAAAGCATTCTACTCTATTTATACTAATACTCTTCTTCTTTACTTATTCATTAATGGAGGATCTATCCTGTGTCTATACCTCAACTGTTTGGGCCTTTGACAGAATGTAGTAAATTCTGCTTCTTTTAAAATGATCTTAATACAATTTTTTTTTTTTTTTTTTTTTTTTGTGATACACGGGCCTCTCACTGTTGTGGCCTCTCCCATTGCGGAGCACAGGCTCCGGTCGCTCAGACTCAGCGGCCATGGCTCACAGGCCCAGCCGCTCCGCGGCATGTGGGATCTTCCCGGGCCGGGGCACGAACCCGTGTCCCCCGCATCGGCAGGCGGACTCTCAACCACTGCGCCACCAGGGAAGCCTCAGATTTTTTATTCATGTTCATGATAGGTTACACCTTTTTAGAGGCATATTCAATTAAAATTGTCAACTCTTTATGAAGTGCAAAGTTGTGAGGTAATCATGTAAACCTCTTTAATTTGCAAGCAACTGTTTAAGGCAGAATGATTTGTTTAAGTAGTAGCTCTTCAGGAATTGAGGTACTTGTTGAAACCCATCAAGGGGTGGACTTCTTATGAGAATGAGAAAGTGGAATATAAGGCTTTTATTTCCAAATAGAAATTATTGAAGTTTGTTTCTGATCAAGCATCTCTCTCTAGTACTTTGATGACCACTGCATAATATAAATTAAAGAGATAAAATTTCTCTTTTTATAAATTTAATTTTAAAATATAAGTATTCCATTTATATTATTTCCTTATAAAATGTCAAGAGAAATAATGGAGTTATTCATTAAGAGTATAAGAAATCTTGAATGTCTTTCTTAATTCTCCTCCCTTAGATTACATCTGAAATAACTGATAGTTACTTTGCTTTTGGAGAACAACATGTATAATGATAATAAACTAACTTCACAGTGATTTGAAATTATAATTAAGACAAATTTTTAAAATTATTTATGTTTTAGTTTTAATAATGGGAATTTTAAAATGAGGTGCTTTGTGGGATTAGTATTAGAATTACTTTTGTTTGTATTTAAAATATCAGTGCTGACAGATTTCCACAAAATGTTTTATGGTTGAAATTTTAATTAATTAATTTTTTACTGTTACAGCTCCATGATGAGATTTTGGTATCAAGTATAGATGCTTCTAGACAACTAATGTTAAATGAAGAACAGTTAGAAGATATGAGGCAGGAACTTGTACGACAATACCAAGAACATCAACAGGCAACGGAACTTTTAAGGCAGGCACACATGCGGCAGATGGAGAGACAGCGAGAAGACCAGGAACAGCTGCAAGAAGAGATCAAGAGACTGAATAAACAATTAGCCCAGGTATGGGACCCAGAGTCCCTTTCCTCCCCAATTAAAATAGCATTGTTCTTTATATAGCTTTTTTATTTTTTTAAGTCAGAATTATTTCCGTGATATGAATAAATACAAATATTTAACATCAGGAACAGACTCCACCAGCACAACAGCCTAAGATCTTGTTAGGGACACCTAACTCAACCTTGGAGTGCACTATCTCTCTACTGTTTGACATATCTGCCTTTTTAGGCATTGAAAAAGTGGTTACAAGGCTGTTTGTTTTTAAACATTCCATTGACCATACATGGCAAAAGTACTTTGACAGTTTTGGAAATTCTTTGTGCTGAGGTGCAGTTGATATTCAGTTTTCCCACGTTTATTTATAGTTTTGTGAGCACACCAATTAGCACCTCCAAGGTTTACCTTTATCTGTCTTTATTCTATCTTTTTAATCATGAATGGAAATCTGAAGTATGTTTCTGGAACTTTCTCCAGGGAAACATCTCTTCTTGATTTGAGAAATGCAGATTTACATAATGTTCTTACCACTTTCTTGACTAAATTTACATATTCCTTGGTATTTGGGAGCTGGATTCTTTTCAATTGCTGTATATAATATACTCACAAAATCATCGTAGAAAAGCAAATATTTATGTAAAAGTTCTTATAAAAACAAATTTATTCAATTTATTTTGAAAAGTTAAGGTACAACAAGAGATAACAAATAGAGAACTCTTGAAATATAGTTTCAGATATAGAATAATAGGAAAATTGGGAGTTGAACGTAAGATATATCATTTGGAAAAATTAATTATGCTTTTCTTCATTGCATTTTGTGAATTTAAACTTCTGAATTTTCAATGCAAAACTTGCATATAAAAATAATATTAACTGAGCTGCAAAAATTGCTTAATATTTAGGCCTAATTAACTTTTTTTTAAGTTTCAAATTTTGCATTGAACTTTATATATGCTTTTAACCCCTAATCATGGAAGATGAAGCAGCGTAGAACCAGGGCCTGTTGGTTCCAGGGGGTTAAAAGAAGTCTGCTTAATATTCCTGCTTTTTCCTTCTATCGCAAACAATATTCTCTCATGACCTTTTTTCTTATTTAGAGATCCTCAATAGATAATGAAAACCTGGTTTCAGAGAGAGAGAGGGTGCTTTTAGAGGAGCTGGAAGCACTAAAGCAGCTGTCTCTAGCTGGAAGAGAGAAGCTGTGTTGTGAGCTGCGCAACAGCAGTACGCAAACACAGGTAGTATGGACTTTGACCCACCTAGGAGCAGTGGATCCACAATGCAGTAGGATCTGTGTGTCTTTGTTGTTTGTGTGAAATGTATTTTTTATAGGTATGATCTTAACATATTTGTGATTGTTTACGTTTAAGGTAGGTGGGGTCAAGATGCCTTACATTCCATTTAAGGTAATTTGAATCTGACAGTGGTTTAGCAACAGCTGTTGTTTCACCAAGGAGCAGAGTAACCTAACAAACTTTATTGTTGCATTATAGCATGCCTTAGCTTGAACCCATTAAACTTTTTTTCATCTGTGCACCAGACTGTTTTTATCTTTTTTGATAATGCTAATCTCTTGATAAAATATAGTTAAATACTCTCTCAAACAGTATCTGTTTTGCACGCAGAGGTTTCTTCTGTTTCATGTCATAACAGTATAGAAGAATGACATGCTATTTCCAAGATGACAGGTTTTCTTTCTATTTTGTCCTCTCTATCTTTTTACAAACTTAAACAGAATGTAAATGAAAACCAAGGAGAAATTGAGGAGCAGACCTTTAAAGAAAAGGAATTGGACAGAAAACCTGAAGAGGTGCCTCCTGAAATTCTGTCCACTGAAAGGTATACAGAATGCATATTTTTTCAATGTAAAGTGAGTTAAAATAGTTGTCTCAATATTATAAACTTTATTTGTCCTTATTTTTATTTTGTACATTTATTTTATTTGTACATTGTACTCTATGTAAAAAATCAGTATTTGATGATTAAATAGACAAATCAAAAAAATCTTTTGTATATAAAGTAATTTTATTGGATATTGATCATATACTTCACTCAGTGAATGATAAAGCATTCTTTGGGTATTGAACCTTTCTTGATAAATTTTATTCTGCTCATATGCCATTTTTTATCCTAAAAAACAAAGTTGTGCTTGTGAGTTTATTCCTTCACTGTTTGGACATGCATTCAGTATAAGCCACCCCCTGGTTTGTTCATGACGAGAAAAAAAATGATTTTAGTGATAGTCTGCATTTAACTTCTTTCATGCATTTACTTTATAACAGATGAGACCTTTTAATCCACATCCCACATTTTTAGAGGAATAAATTAATGATCCGATGTTAACAAAACTTTCCCTTACTTTGATTTTATAGAGATTAATATGAAAATGAGAGTAGTTACCCTACATTAATATTAGGAGTTTAAGCACGGTATTTTTTTTTTTAACATCTTTATTGGGGTATAATTGCTTTACAATGGTGTGTTAGTTTCTGCTTTATAGCAAAGTGAATCAGTTATACATATACATATGTTCCCATATCTCTTCCCTCTTGCCTCTCCCTCCCTCCCACCTTCCCTATCCCACCCCTCCAGGCGGTCACAAAGCACCAAGCCGATATCCCTGTGCCATGCGGCTGCTTCCCACTAGCTATCTACCTTACGTTTTTTAGTGTGTATATATCCATGACTCTCTCTCGCCCTGTCACAGCTCACCCTTCCCCCTCCCCATATCCTCAAGTCCGTTCTCCAGTAGGCCTGTAAGCACAGTATTTTAAAATTTGTTTCGGTCAAATGAAAATAATTTCTCTAATTTTAAATTAAAACTAATATCTACTAACTTAATTTCCTCCTTTTCCAATCTGTGACTTCAACCCTCTGTGTCCTGCTAACCTCCTTCCTCAGCTTGCATGGAGGAATTTGGCCCCTAAGATTTTGGCTTCCCCATTGGATCATCAGTATGGAACACAGTCAGTATGGAACTCAAACAAGAAAGACAGTGTATGAAAATTAGAGTTACCATGGCAATATAAAATAAACAAAATGTTTATTTTATATTATTTATCTCTAATTAGTATATTTTTAAAATTATACAGTGTTTAATTTTTAGGAATTTATGTAGTGAGTGTTGATAAATGAGTATTCCTATTTATTTCTTTTTACCATCATATTAATTTTAATCACTTCTCTTATGTAGAAATATTTTCAAATTATCCTAGTCCGGGGGTGTTTGGGGCTTGAACAAAACCTCAGAAAAAGTTATAGAAATAAAACCCTTTACTTACTTCCTACTAATAACTAAATTATTTAGAGTTTTATTTTTAATCTCCTTGCTTATGTAACCAGAGAACTTGATCTAGGTGTAAAAATAGAACTTTTTCACTTGACAAATACTGAAGGAAGACCGCTCCATTTATTACTTTGTCTTAAAATAGTTATGTCACGTGCCTGTGAAAACAGATATCCTTTAACCAGCTTGTCAGTGAATCTCCCATAGTGTGAAGTTGAGAAACTGTCTTAAGTCAGAGGACCTTTAACATGAAAGTTTCTTATTTTGTCTCCATGTATTAAATATATAGTTTGCCACTGTAGTACCTTTGTTGAATTAAGCTGTTAGGACAAGAGAGTTGTTTAGTTATTCAAAAGGTTAATCAGTTAACCTTCTGAGTCACCATTTATGGAAGTATATTTCTTGACACATGAAGATGTTTGTGTTGAGGAAAAATGAAAGCTTATGAAAACACTTTGTCCAGGATAATCCCACTTTTGTTTTTAAAATGTCTGTATTTATGAGAGAGGAAGAGGAGGGAAAATGTCTAGAAGGCTAGACATTAAAATGTTAACCGTGATTATCTGTGAGTACTAAGATATTTTGGTGGGTGGTTAGGAGCATTTTTAAAAATTTTTAAAATAAGAATGTATTACCTGTAAAAAACGAGAGATGCACTATTAATTCCATTTGGTTGAAAATAGGTTCCTTCTCCTGGCTGAAATGAGTGTGGTGTATGTAACTTGAGAAGTTTCTGTCTCTGGAGCAGATAAAATAACCAACTGCTTGGGGTATATTACCTCTGGTGTTAGCAGATAATGAAATTGTACTATAGACCTTTTTAAAAACAGGTCTCTGCCTGTTTTTGTAATTTAACCATGTAGATCATCACCATTAAGTTACAGAAATACAAGCATATTTTTTTCTGGTGGAATTTTTGAATTTATTTTAAAATATATTATTTAACATAAAAGAAGATTAAATGTAAAATATATAAGAGTAACCATCAATGGTATTACCAGCTCAATAACTTGCATGTGCTTAGGTACTGCCACACTTTTTAAAACTGAAATTTTGCATCTCCCTAAAATTTTCTTCTAATTTGCAAACTCTACTGGCTTAAAATTTTAGTTATTTGATTTCTTTCAGGTCAGTAAAATGCTGCACATTTTCAAAAAATATTATAGTTCACTGATGAAAATTTTTCAGAAGAAAACAAAATTTATAATTATAAAATAAATATAAAAAGCACTTCATTGTAAGTGCTATTGCATATTATTGTAATAGGATCATATGACATTTTATTTTTTAAGTCAAATATTTTGTAGTGTATTTTTTTGTGGAACATAAGTGTTTGCTTTAAAAAGATTAAATATTTTAATAAATGTTTCCTTATCTGTACAGGTATACACTCCAGAAAGCTAATAGCAGACTTCTGAAGATCCTCTTAGAAGTTGTAAAGACAACAGCAGCTGTTGAAGAAACAATTGGTCGCCATGTCCTTGGTATTCTAGATAGATCTAGTAAAGGCCAGTCATTGACCAGCCTGATTTGGAGGTCAGAAGCAGAGACACCAATAAAGTCGTGTGTCCATGAGGAACACACAGGAGGTAAAAGTTTTATATGCTGTTGAAACTCTTGTCACTATCTTCAGTAAATCTTGCTGAGTTCAGGGCACTTTACTAGTGTTGAAAATACAGAAGAGAGAATATTAAAGTATTTTCCAATAAAAAGACCTCCAAACACAAATACACTAGAGCCACTCTTCTTAAGACACCGTTATTGTTTAGCATTTGCAAATGGGTGTCTTAGAGTTGTCATTACATATACTCAGGGTTATTACTCTGCTACGTAGACCAAAGGCTGTTTAATTTCCCCACCAATAAAAGAAAAATTCCATATCACCACTCAGGTCTCTTACCAATATCTGTGAGGTATAACCAACATTCTGAAACCACTCTCTAAAGGGAAGAGTTTTTGTCAGGTGGAGAAAGATAGGATCTGGACGCTTGGACCAGAAGATCAAGGCCTTCCTTCACTACCATTCCATACCCAAGAACTTCTCCCCAGTTGGAAGCCAGTCATCTAAAAATAAAAATGCCAGTTTATGCAATTTTTGAGAACATTCTGTTTGTTAAGTTTCATGTGGAGCAAGGAGAAGAAATTATCCCACTTAGAGAAAGTTTACTTAATTACAGGTTGGCCAGTAATATGTTTCTAAGTGCAGAGAAAAGCTTGATTTGGAATTTTGAGTAAAATTGATTTTAAAAACTTAGTTGAATTCAAAGATAATTTTAAAAACTGCTTTTAGTAAAGTAAGAGCTGAAATAATACTGTAACTTTAAACTTTTAAACTCACTCTTTTGAAACGTCGTAGAAGTATTTTTTTTTAATTAACTTCACTCTTGGTAAAGTTCTCAGTCGAGGGCTATGTTTTTTCTGCATGTGAATCTTGATGTATAGAAAAGAATTAAGTAATATTTTCTTGATCTCATTGTAAAAGTATTTATCAAATTATGTTTTTTTAAAAACAATTATCTCATAAACTAGCTTCACTTAACCATTTGGGAAAGGGGGCATTTTGCTGTGCTGCAGGTAAGACCTACACCATATTCAAAAGACACTCTGAGGAATGTTCTGTACATTACAAGAATATTTTGTGCTTTTTTTGTTAGCAGTTCTAGACACTTCTCCAAGTGGTTGCTGAAGTATTCGGCAAACAGCATTTTTTTTTTTTAATAAATTTATTTACTTGTTTGTTTATGGCTGCATTGGGTCTTCGTTGCTGTGCGCAGGCTTTCTCTAGTTGTAGAGAGTGGGGGCTACTCTTCATTGCAGTGTACGGGCTTCTCATTGTGGTGGCTTCTCTTGTTGCAGAGCATGGGCTCTAGGCACGTGGGCTTCAGTAGTTGTGGCACACGGCTCAGTAGTTGTGGCTCGTGGGCTCTAGAGTGCAGGCTCAGTAGTTGTGGCGCATGGGCTTAGTTGTTCCGCAGCATGTGGGATCTTCCTGAACCAGGGCTCGAACCCATGTCCCCTGCATTGGCAGGCGGATTCTTTTGTTTGTTTGTTTTTTGCGGTACACGGGCCTCTCACTGTTGTGACCTCTCCCGCTGCGGAGCACAGGCTCCGGACGTGCAGGCTCAGCGGCCATGGCTCACGGGCCCAGCCGCTCCGCGGCATGTGGGATCTTCCTGGACCAAGGCACGAACCCGTGTCCCCTGCATCGGCAGGCAGATTCTCAACCACTGCGCCACCAGGGAAGCCCCAAACAATGTATCTTAAAAGACAGCAAACTCGCTTTCAGAGCAGTGTTCCCATAGTTATAAAAAGGAATAAATTGGTAATTTGTTGTTGTTGTTGTGTTACTTTTATTTTATTTATTTATTTTAAATTTTTATTGGAGTATAGTTGCTTTATAATGTGTTAGTTTCTACTATACAGCAAAGTGAATCAGCTATACCTGTATCCCCTCTTTTTGGGATTTCCTTCCCATTTAGGTCACCACAGAGCATTGAGTAGAGTTCCTGTGCTGTACAATAGTTCTCATTAGTTATCTGTTTTATACATAGTATCAGTAATGTATATATGTCAATCCCACTCTCCCAATTCATCCCCCCCCACCCCCCGCTCTTGGTATCCATGCATTTGTTCTCTACGTCTGTGTCTCTGTTTTTCTGCTTTGTAAATAAGATTGTCTATACCAAGTTTTTCAGATTCCACATATATGCATTAATATATGATAGTCTTTCTCACTTCACTCTGTATGACAGTCTCTAGGTCCATCCACGTCTCTACAAATGACCCAATTTCGTTCCTTTTTATGGCTGTGTAATATTCTGTTGTATATATGTACCACATCTTCTTTTTCCATTCCTCTGGTGATGGACATTTAGGTTGTTTCCATGTCCTGGCTATTGTAAATAGTGCTGCTGTGAACATTGGGGTGTATGTGTCTTTTTGAGTTATGGTTTTCTCTGGGTATATGCACAGTAGTGGGATTGGTGGGTCACATGGTAGTTCTATTTTTAGTTTTTTTAAGGATCTCCCATATTGTTTCTCCAAAATGGCTGTATCAATTTACATTTCCACCAACAGTGCAAGAGGTTTCCCTTTTCTTCACACCCTCTCTAGCTTTTATTGTTTGTAGATTTTGTGATGATGGCCATTCTGACCGGTATGAAGTGATAACCTCATTGTAATTTTGATTTGCATTTCTCTAATAATTAGTGATGCTGAGCATCTTTTCATGTGTTTGTTGGCCATCTGTATGTCTTCTTTGCAGAAATGTCTATTTAGGTCTTCTGCGCATATTTTGATAGGGTTGTTTGTTTTTTTGATACCAAGCTGCATGAGCTGCTTGTATATTTTGGAGATTAATCCTTTGTTAGTTGCTTCATTTGCAAATATTTTCTCCCATTCTGAGGGTTGTCTTTTCATATTGTTTATAGTTTCCTTTGCTGTGCAAAAGCTTTTAAGTTTCATATGGTCCCATTTGTTTATTTTTGTTTTTATTTTCATTATTCTAGGAGGTGGGTCAAAAAGGATCTTGCTGTGATTATGTGATTATGTTTAATTTACGTCAGAGTGTTTCGCCTGTTTTTCCTCTACGAGTCTTATAGTATCTGGCCTTACATTTAGGTCTTTAATGCATTTTGAGTTTATTTTTGTGTATGGTGTTAGGGAGTGTTCTAATTTCATTCTTTTACATGTAGCATAGAGGATTATGTTATATTCCTTTTCTGTGAGAAGGCAGACTTGGAAGGACATCTGATCTACTAGCCTACTTTCTTATGCATGGTTATGCATCTAAGTCTCCCAGTATAGATTAAATATGTCTATGTCCTATTTTAAGATATCCAGTAATAGTTTTTCAATTATAAGTAATTAAATCAGTTCAGTTATACAGTTGTATTGAACAATGTCTTTTTGCTCTTTGCTTTACACCAATTCTCAGTCCAGTGAAGGAGGCACTGAAATTCCGATTCAAGGCAAAATAAAACCATGGTACTTAATGTTTTACTTAATACCACTTTATGTATTTGAATCAATTAAGCCTTTTGAAATAAATATTTAATTATTTAACTGTTAATAGATACTGAAAGAATAATATTAAGATACAAAAGGAAAAATTAAATCCTCTGCTAAGAAATATAGTACGAAGACTAGTAAAGCAGAGTTAAGAAATTTGCTGGTGTTATGTGTAATTTCCATTTAATTAGTTTTTATATTCTTATGTTTGCCAGTGATGTGCTAGTCTTAGTAACAAAATTAGGAAGATCACTAGTATCATTTGGGGGCACTTAGATTCACTTTGCATCTTGAAGGAAATATTGAATTAATAGAATTTATAATTTAAAACTGAAGAAGATAATATCTTTAAAATACTGACACCATGTTCCATACATAAGAATTTTTCTGATGTTTCTTCAGATTTTTAATGAAAGTATTATTGTAAAAACTAAAATGAACTTTTGAAATATTTCTTTTATGTCTTATTTAATATAACAAAAAGCTCAGTTTTAATCTGATCATGAAGGAACTCTTGCTTTTCAATTTTTATATATGACCTTTTGTTGTGAGCAGTAGCACTTGTAATCTGTTTGCAGCCCTCAAGTCTGAACTTGTTTAGAGTTTAAACATGTGTGGACTTGTTAACTCTCTAAAAAAATAAATAATTGACTTGCTAATGTTTGCTTCCTCGTAAGAGCAACCTAGTTTATGAATTTGAAGGGAAATTTTGAGCCAATGTGAAATCGCTTGAACTTGAGTGAATATTAGACTAGTTCATAAAAATGAGTTCCCCTAGGATGTGTTGAAAGAAGAGGTCCTTTAGGTCTACACTGTGATGGTTCAGTAGTAAAATACATATACCTCCCCCTTAGAAGACCAGGGACTAAATCTTACTTGCTGCAGATTTTTTTGGAGCAGTGTGTTGTTACAGCAAGAATACTGGATTAGTATGAGGAGATCCTTGTTTTAGCTCACTGTGACCTTGAGCAAGTCTCTTAGCCTCCTGGGGCCTCACTTCAGTTTACTCATCTGTTAAGTGTAACAGTCACACAAGAGTCAGTGGTTTCCGTTTGGAACCCCAGAGATCTTCAGGCCACTGGGGCAGGGGAATGCTCTATCCTATCACCCACCCTGCTTAAACTGAGAAGCTTGTTGCTATCTGTATGGAATGAACATGGTAAAATCCATTAAAAAAGTGACTGAAGACCTTTTGAATAACCATCATCTACCACGTTTAAGACACAGATCTGAGTGGTTGGCCAATCTGAAATCATGATTCTGTTCACCAAACTGGTCATTCTGAGATTTCTATTGGCATTTTATGAAATTGCCCTGCCAATTTATCTTTTTCTTGCCAAAGACTAGTTATAATAAATACAGTACAAGTTTGATGTTGTTCTCATTCCTTTATTTCACTGATGTAAACAAAGTTCTGTATCTTCATTGGAACATATTTGATTATTTTTATTCGTTTGTTTATATCTTCAAAATGTTATCAGTAAAATACATTAAGCTGGTTCACATCTTCATATTTTCTAGGTACTTTAATGTCTATTTTTTTATTAGCCATTTAAAAAATTAACATTCAGTGGCTTTTTTTTTTTTTTTTGCGGTACGCGGGCCTCTCACTGCTGTGGCCTCTCCCGTTGCGGAGCGCAGGCTCCGGACGCGCAGGCTCAGCGGCCATGGCTCACGGGCCCAGCCTCCCCGCAGCATGTGGGATCTTCCCGGACCGGGGCACGAACCCATGTCCCCTGTATCAGTAGGCCGACTCTCAACCACTGCGTCACCAGGGAAGCCCTTCAGTGGCTTTTTATAAGCCATTTTGTTTTATATATCCTTTGTATTTTGTGTTTGAGATTTGCTCCCATGCAATATATATAGTATCTTCAGGTTTTTTCCTCACCATGGATTCCTTCTCTGTACCCTAGAACATGCTGATACCTTCATAATTTTTTTAAAAAATTGTTTTTTCTCAGCTTTGCTCCCCCCTTAAGGTAAACTGCAACAAACTCTATGTGAGATTAGACCATCTCTTGCTTCCACCAGCTTTGGTTTCTGTTTCTATAGTACCAAAGCTGTTCTAAGGACAGCAGTGACCTTCTGATTGTCACAGCCAGTAGCATCTTCTCAGTCCTTGTCCCGTTTGACTTTCTAGACAAATAACATTATTGAAGTCTCTCTCTTTCTGAAACATCCTCTTCTTGTCTCCTGGAACATCTCTTTCCTGTCTTTCTCTGACTTTTTTTTTTACACAGGTTCTTCTGTTGGCTTATGCTCCAACCGTGTTTGTCCTCTTCTCACTAAATATTGCTCCTAAGGCAAATGTGTCTACTTCCAGGTTTCAACTCTCACTTTTCTACAGTGACTCCTAAGTCTCTACAGACCCATATTTCCAGAAGTTGACTTCTCTCCTCCACATAGCCCATTAACACTTCAGACTAATCATTTTTCATGCTTACTCTGTATACTTTCTCCTAATTTTTTAGTATTTCTCTTAATGACTCTTCTGTCCTCTAAGAATCATCTAAGCTGGAAACCCAGAGTCATCTTTTACTACTTTTCTTTCTCTCTTGTCTTATACATTCAGTTTTTTCCAACCTGTGACCAGCCCCCGTCCGTCTTTTTTTTTTTTTTTTTTTTTTTTTTTTGCAGTACGCGGGCCTCTCACTGTTGTGGCCTCTCCCGTTGCGGAGCACAGGCTCCGGACGCGCAGGCTCAGCGGCCATGGCTCATGGGACCAGCCGCTCTGCGGCATGTGGGATCTTCCCGGACTGGGGCACGAACCCGTGTCCCCTGCATCGGCAGGCGGACTCTCAACCACTGCGCCACCAGGGAAGCCCCCCCGTCCGTCTTTAACATTTCTTATCTGGGCAATTGAAATAGTATTCTAACCAGACTCTTCTCCTTCTCCAACCCTTCCTCTGCATTGCTGCAGTTTGCTTCCTGATTCACACATTTGATATTATCTTCCTGCTCAAATAGCGATTTACTTCCCCATTATTTATAACAAAAAAACCCAGGTTCCTGAAAAATTTAAGACCATTCACAACTTGGATCCAGCCTACTTTCTAGCGACCTTTTTTCTGCTCTCTCCCCTACTTCATCCTTGCTTCGCCACGTACTTGCACACCACAAAGCTGCCTTGATTGCCCATCATATCAGACTATCATCTTTCCTCAGATTTGTCAGATTCTCTGTATCCATTAAAAGGAAGTGTCCCTAGAATGCATTTAATTCCTTAGATAAAGGTGCTATATTACATAGGTAATTTTAGTTTTTTTAACACCAGTTGTAAACTAATATTTCTTGCTTCCATAACTTCATCAAAAATATCATTTATTTTCTAGACCACGTTAATTTTATTTACTGGCTTTGTAATATACATTGTACTGTATCTGAACTCATTTTGAATTCTGAGATCATTTTGAACTCATGAATATTTATAAACTGTTAATCTCTATTATCAAGACATTCAGTTTTGAATATGTAGAATAATGTAAGTAAATACCAGTCTAGTTGTTGTTTTTCAGTTTTGAAAATAAAAATGCAAAATGAAATTGTATTTGCTGCTACACTAAGAATTAGACAAACCTATGTATTAGCAAACATTTAAAGTCATTTTCTCTAGGGACTTCCTTGGTGGTCCAGTGGTTGACTTTGCCTTCCAATGCAGGGGATGTGGGTTCGATCCCTGTCGGGGAGCTAAGATCCCACATGCCTCACTGGCCAAAAAACCAAAACATAAAACAGAAGCAATATTGTAACAAATTCAATAAAGACCTTAAAAAAGAAAAAAGGTCCATACGATGTCATTTTCTAGAATGCAGTTTTGGATTCTTCAGCCAGTGACTTACACAGAGGAGGTGCTTAGTGAATGTTGAATTGTGCTGGGACTTCCCTGGTGGCACAATGGTTAAGAATCCACCTGCCAATGCAGGGTACACAGGTTCAAGCCATGGTCTGGGAAGATCCCACATGCTGCGGAGCAACTAAGCCCATGCGCCACAACTACTGAAGCCCAGGAGCCTAGAGCCCTTGCTCCACAACAAGAGAAACCACCACAGTGAGAAGCCCACGCATTGCAACAAAGAGTAGCCCCCGCTTGCCGCAGCTAGAGAAAGCCCCGCGCGCAGCAACAGAGGCCCAAGGCAGCCAAAAATAAATAAATAAAATGTTGAATTGTGCTGAGTTCAGATCTTGTATCTGAAACCGCATCTGATATCATTACTACATGAGATTGAGAGACTTCCATATGACACCAGCTACTTTAGCAAGACTTTTTAATAAGTAGCTCTTATTCTCCTGGGTGATTGTATCAAGCTGAATGTTTATTTCCATTGGAAATTACAATTTCTTGTGACTTTAATTTGTTAACTTTGTACAGTTACTGATAAGAAGTATGTACTACTTGTAGTAAAAGAATAGGTGATTCCTCTTCAGGAAATTTCATTGTTCACTTGTAACATGCTGCCCACAGATAAGTACTGTATTCCCTGGCAGTGATAAATAACATTTGCTTTTATTTCAGTTTAGAGAAAACACTTCTAAAGCTTTATCTTCTGCCCATGTAAACTCAGTTTTCTTTACATAAGAAAAAAAGACTAGTGTGGAAACACAAGTCCATAGTTAAAATTAGAACTGCTTATTAGTCTAACCTTTTCCCAGGATAGCTATTACAAAAGTAGCAAGTTGCAAAAAGATTTTAGTCCCTTTTACTGTCTAGCCGAGCAGGTGATGCTGCCCAGTATAGTTCTTAGAAATCAAAGGGTCTGCTCCATGCAAAATCAAGCACTTCTGTCGTTCCATACACCTGGAATATCTCATTGCACAACGTTTTCTTTTTATGTTGTTGTTTAGATATTTGTTTTTCATTACACCATGTGTAATGTCCTTGCGGATAGGAGCCAAATCTTGCCACCTATGTGTCTCCATTACTTAGTAAACCCTACGCGATGAGCATTTAGTAAATATCTGTTGAAAGGTGTTTTAAATTTTTTATTAAAGAAAAAATACTAATTATCCCAAATATTAATTTCTGCCAAGCGCTATTAGCTAGCATGGCATTATTCTTCCCCTTCTTATACCTGGTAGGTTATCAAATAATATTACATTCTGTATTTGCCTATTTTATTTGTTTTGTTGCAGTGTTAACTAAGATACCTTATAGTTCCAATGATTTCAAGTTTTAATTTGATTTTATTTTGTAACCTTTTTTTTTACTATAATTATTATAATTGATTTATACCTTTAAAATAGTGTTATTCTGGTTACAGATGAATCTAAACCCTCTTATTCTGGAAGTGATATACCAAGGAGTGACAGTAGCATGTGGTCCAAAGTAACTGAGGAAGGAACGGAGCTGTCACAGCAGCTCATGAGAAGTGGCTTTACTGGAAATGAAATAGACCCTGAAAATGAAGAACTTATGCTGAACATTAGCTCTCGACTACAAGCGGCAGTTGAAAAACTCCTAGAAGCCATAAGTGAAACTAGTAGTCAGGTAACCTCCTTACGTTGCTAATATATACTGAGTTGGAAATAAGTTTTCTTTTAAGCCAGGGAACGAGGACTAAATGTTTTCTCTTTACTGTCTCACAGAAATCTAGTTTGTTTCCTCTTTAATAATTGGTTGTCTTTGTGACAACCAATTGCTGATGGAGTCTTTAAATTCTAAAATTCAGTGTTTTAATTTTCAGATTTTTCTAGACTCTTACACATTACTTTTTTTGATACCAAAAGAGATTTTAACTTTACCATTGTATGAAATATTCCATTATAATATATATTATTTATTTGAAGGAATGGTATAAGGAATCTCTAAAGCAAACCATGTGCTCAAGTATGTCATAGCAGTACTATTAAATATAACAGATCAAGCCTACCATTCCTTCCCGTGAGTTTTACATTCTTTTCACAAATATGATTAGAATACCTCACTTTACTACCTTGGTAGGAAACTAGAGTGAGGGATAGTTTCTACATTGAAGTATTGTTTTCATAGAACTTTTGAGAGTATATACCATTGTATTTATACCTTAACTTGCAATTTTCTCTGTCTATAAAATTTTTATACCCTGTATAGTAATTGCCTCTTAAGTACTCTATGCAGAATTTTAAAAATTGTTTGCTGTTTTAAAATGAAGTAATTTCACTTATTTTAAAAATATTTAATTTAACTGTAGAATCACAACTCTCTGGTTAATCAAATGAGTGCTTCATTGTCCTAAGCTACAGGGCCAGTATTGTTAACATTTTTTCACTGATATCTTTATTCAGAGTATTCTAGATCCCATGTGCATTTTAAACAAAAGTTGAGAAGTTGAAAGAGTATCTTTGATCTCTTGCTATTTCTGATGTCTGGCCTCCATTGATGCTACTTTTTTTTCTTTAAGAAATTATTCTGTTTCTGCAGTAGCAATGACTATTGGATGCTACTCTCCTTAGTAAACTGAGCCAATTCTGGCATTTTCAACTGTTGCTTTTCAGCACTTTTAATGCTTGAATATGCATCATAATTATTCCTTTTATCCTGTGAAAGTCATACAGCTGATTCTATACTGAATTTCTACGTGATCTTGCTTTTTTTTTCTTTTTTGCTTATTTCAGCCACGTTGGTATTTAATTTCTGTTTTTATCTTTTATACCATGAAAACAGCTGTTAATACTTTTCCTTTTTTGACCACTATTAAATACTTTTGACCTGGATCTTGAGCTCTGTTAATACTGTTGCTACTACCTGATACTCATTGTAATTTATTGACAATCTAGTTAATGTAATATATTTGTCATTTGACACGCCCCACGGAAAAAGGGTATATAAATCAGAAGCGATCAGTGGTTGGACTTGTTCCTACAGGCTACTGAAGAGAAACTTTCCCCATAATCCATTAACACTGTCAACAGACAAGTGCGGGAGATCCACCTGAAACAGTCAGTCTTCCAGGCTAAGATTACAGCTTATCAAATCTGCTTATGTGTCCAGGTAGTGAGGTACAGTAGGAGCCTGACGGTTCTCCATTTGTTAGATACTAAAGCAGCAATATGTTATGTAGATTTTACTGTATTGTTTTAGTTCAAATATCACTGAATAGATCACAGAAATTTTGCCCAGAGCAGTAAGTAGTTCTCAAAGTGTGGTCTCTAAAGCAACAACAGAAGCACCACTAAAGACTTGTTCTGAATGTAAATTCTCAGTCCCCACCCCAGACCTACCGAATGATGGGGCCCCAAAACCTGTGTTTTAACAAGTCCTTGAGGTGATACTGATACAGACTAAAGTTTGAGAACCACTGACCTAGAAATTATTATTATAATATTCACATTATTCTAGCGGAATTTTGAAGTGTTCTACTAATATCTGTTATAATAAAAGGTTGAAGTAGTTGTTGACACTTGATATAAAAATCATTTTTCGGGCTTCCCTGGTGGCGCAGTGGTTGAGAGTCCGCCTTCCGATGCAGGCGACACGGGTTCGTGCCCCGGTCCGGGAAGATCCCACATGCCCGCGGAGCGGCTGGGCCCGTGTGCCATGGCCGCTGAGCCTGTGCGTCCAGAGCCTGTGCTCCGCAACGGGAGAGACCACAACAGTGAGAGGCCCGCGTACAGAAAAAAAAAAAAAAAAAAAAAAAAAAAAAATCATTTTTCTTAGATGAATTATATTTTTGTTTGTTTGTTTTTTGTGGTACGCGGGCCTCTCACTGTTGTGGCCTCTCCCGTTGCGGAGCACGGGCTCCAGATGCACAGGCTCAGTGGCCATGGCTCACGGGCCTAGTCGCTCTGTGGCATGTGGGATCTTCCCAGACCGGGGCACGAACCCATGTCCCCTGCATTGGCAGGCGGACTCTCAACCACTGCGCCACCAGGGAAGCCCTAGATGAATTATATTTTTAAGGCAGTGGGAATAGGAGCTCTGTAAGATTTTCTTTAAACTTAGTTCAGTTACTACTCTTCCATGGAGAGATGTTTAAAGACATTGACTTCTTCAGAATATTCTCATTAATAACTAAAATTATTTTGAACATGATGAATATTTTTAACAGTCAGATTGATGCAAAATAATGTGTGGTCCTCTTTGTGAAATGACTAGTATTCCATTTTCTTTTTAATGAGTCATTATTTGGTTCTTCTTCATAATGGAATATTTCCCTTTTATCTTGGTTCTTTTTCACTTGTCATAAAAAAAAAATCTAAAACATAACTGACACTGCTATATCTTTTTGCTTGCAGTGAAAGAGAGATTCAGGTAAATAACTCTGCATAGGATACCCTGAGAGTAGAAAAGAGAGCAGCATCTGACAGTTTAGGGTAAGGTAGGAACAAGTAAAGCTTATTGGAGGACTCGATGCTTTGAGATGAGTCACTCATTCATCAAATTTATTGAACACCTGGTATGTAACAATTGCTCTTCTAGATACTGGAGGTACAGCACTGAACAAAATGTACGAAGTCCCTACTCTCACTGAGGTTACAATATAATGGTGGGGACTGATAATAAATAAACATAGTATGCCGGATGGTTGATACCTACTGTGAAGGAAAATAAAATAGGGGGAGGTAGAGCATGATGGGGGAAGAGGACATTTTATGTAGGAAAATTAAGGAAGACCTCTCTCATAATGTGATAATCAAGCATCTACCTTAAGGAAGTATGGGAGACAGCCACATAGGTAAGTTGGGGAAGAATGTTTCAGGCAAAGGAATAGTGAGTACAAGGCCCTGAGGTGGTCATTGAGGTGGTCACGTGCTAGTTCTTTGTGTGGTTGACAAAGAGCCCAGTGTAGCTGGAGCAAGAAGAGTGGGCAAAGTGTGGGAGACAAGGTCATAGTGATACCTGGGAACCAGATCACATGGAACTTGGAATTTAATTCTTAAAGAGATGTAGTCATTGGGTACAATTTTTTAACTTGTCATTTTGAAGTAATTTCAGACTTACAGAAAAGTTGCAAAACTAGCACCGAGAGTTCCCATGTACTCTTCACTCAGCTTTCCCTAATGTTCACATCTTGTGTAACCACACTATAGTTATCAAAACTTAGAAATTAAAAGTGGTACAGTACTATAAACTACAGACTGGATTTTACCAGTTTTCCCACTAATGTCCTTTTTCTGTTCTAGGATCTATTCCAGGATCGCACATTGCATTTAGTTGTCATGTCTTCTTCATCTTCTCCAGACTCTGTTAGTTCCTGAGTCTTTCTTTGCCTTTCATGACCTTGACACTTGAAAAGGACTGGCCAGTTATTTTGTAAAATATCCCTCGGTGTGATTTTGTCTATTTTCTCATGATTACATGAAGCTTATTCATTTTTGACAAGAATGCCATTGAAGTTATGAGCCCTTCTCTGTGTGTCAAATCGAAAGGCACATGTCTTATTACAGGTGCTGTTAATCTCGATTACTTGTGGTGTCAGCTGGGTTTCTCCACTGTTTGATACTATATGCACATTTCCTGTTTCTCTTTAAACTTCCATCCACTAATCTTAGCATCCATTGGTAGATCTTGCCTGCACAGTTACTACTGTGGTGTTCCAATGGTGATTTTCTATCATCATTCATTCATTATTCCTTCATTTATTGATTGGAATTATTCTGTAAGAGCTGTTTCTTTTTTCTATTATTTATTTATTTACTTATTTTTATTTTTTGCTGCGCGCGGGCTTTCTCTTTTTGTGGCAAGTGGGGGCTCCTCTTCGTTGCAGTGCGTGGGCTTCTCATTGCAGTGGCTTCTCTTGTTGCGGAGCACGGGCTCTAGGCACATGGGCTCTAGAGCGCAGGCTCAGTAGTTGTGGCACACGGGCTTAGTTGCTCCGCGACATGCGGCATCTTCCCGGACCAGGGATTGAACCCGTGTCCCCTGCATTGGCAGGCGGAGTCTAAACCACTGCACCACCAGGGAAGTCCCAAGAGCTGTTTCTTCACTCACATTTATTTACTTAACTAATCAAGTTTCATATGAACTCACAGCTATTAATTTTTTTCAGTGGTTTATAATCCAATACTACAGTAGTTTGTTTTGTTCCAGCTTTGTCAGTAAGAACTCTTTCAGGTTGGCACTTGTGCACTTTCAAAGTGCTTAGTCTTTTGAGCATTTGCACTATCAGAGACTCCAGGCCCATCTTGTATTTTCCCTGCCCCAGCCCTAGAATCAACTACTTCTCCAAGGAATTCAAGTTCCCTTTATTGGAGGAAAGATACTTAGAAACCAAGACCTGGGTGCTATATGTGCTTATTGTTAACTAAGGTGTTATGGTCCTCTCAGCAGACAGTTTGAAAATATATGTAGTATATTAACCCTTGCATATATATTTATTTCTGTATCTGTCTGCATATATAATAGAAATATAATTTCATATCGATACCTCCAGTCCCCATCTAGTACCACAGCATTCTTTCTCCCCTTTCCCCTTTCCTTTGTAACTTTGTTCTCCAAAGGCGAGAAACCAGGCTCTCATAATCTACAGCAGTTTTATTCATTTGTTAACCATTTATACCCATAAAGTAATTTCATACCCATATATACCCATAAAGTAATTTTACAGTTGCTAACCTATATCCCTGTGAAAAACAAATTTACTAACTAGAGTACAGTATTTATGTACAGTAGTTTTTGGTCTTTAGCCGTACAGTATACAATCAAAATACTGTTTTTCAAAGTATCCTAGGTTAACTCTTTTCTCCCCACGCCTTTAGTGTGGTTTTGTTATTCACTTATAATACAATAAGAATTATTTATTATAGTTTTTATTCCATTTTGGGTTCCCTCACACTTTGGTTAATTTTTTTAAAATTTATGTACGGTAAATTTCATTTGTGCGTAGACAGTTCTTTTGGTTGTGACAGATGCATAGAGTTATGTGTCTACCACCACAAACATAATACAGAACATTTCCATCACCCCAAAATTCCCTGGTGCTGCTCTGTTCTTTTATAGTCAGCCCCTCCTCTACCTCCTGCCCTTGAAAATTACTAGCTGCTTTCTGTCCCTATAGTTTTGTCTTTTCCAGAGTGTCATTAATGAAATCATACATTATGCATTATTTTGGGTCTGGTTTCATTGTCTTAACAAAATACTTATAAGATTCATCTATGTGTGTTAAGTATTTGTTTCTTTTTAGAGCTGAGGAGTATTCCATTGAATGGATGCACCCGTTTGTATATCCAAAGGACATACAAATTGTTTCCAGCTCCGGGTCATTAGAGATTTTTCAGCAACTGATATAACTTACATTTACCAAAAGGATCACTTTGACCACCTTGTTAAATATAGTCTGGGGGGATGGAGGGGTGCAGGACAGAAGCAAAGAAACCAGTTGGAGAACTTGCCCAGGCTTATAAGTTAGGTGTAAGTTAGAATTTGAGTCCAGGCAGTCTGGCTTCAGGGTCCGTGCTCTTAACTGCCACTTTTTCTGCCCTTTGAAAATGAAAGGAGTGAATCATTCTGTCAGTTACTGCTGACAGGTAATGTTATAGCCTGAGGAGTAGATTTTGAAATCTGGGAGGTGTGGTGGGGGGTGGTTGTCATTGGTTACTTTACAAGAGCAGTTTCAGTGAAGTAATGGAGGTGAAAGCATAATTCAAGAGAAAATGAGAGGGAAAATGAGTCTTTTAAGTAAAGACTTACAAGACAAGTAGAAACTAAGCGGGTGGGTCAAGAAGAAAATTTGTGGCAAATGGTATAGCATGTTGGTATAAACCAGCATGATGTGTTTGAGGATACTGGGTAGTTTTGTGTTATAAACATCCAGGGTGGAATGTGGGGAACAGAGGGTAAAAGGGTAGCAGTGGTTAGCACATAGTCCCTTGAGGGCTTAGTTAAGGAGTTTTAACTTTATGCTGAAAAGTATGGGGAGTCATTGAAATATTTTTGGTAGAAAATAATAATATCAAATTTGTGTTTTAGAGAGAATTCCTCTGGCAGCAGTGGGGTGAATATATGGGCAGGAAAATAGTGAGGAGAGATGCTGAATGTGCAGAAACAGGAGACTCTTAAAATATTCCAGTGAAAAGGGATAGAAATCAAGTTAGCGCAAGAGTGAAGTGATTTTAAAACTTGTAGAAGTTGAATTTGATAGAAGTTGGTGTGACATTGAATGTAGGGGATAAGGAAGGGGAGAGGAAACCACACGTGAATCCTTGACCAACTAAGTTGTTGGTGTATTTCCCTTACTGAGTTGGGGGATGCAAAAGAAGTGAATAACAAGTTCAGTTTTAGGTAATCTGAGTTTGAAATGCGTAGAGGGAGAAGATATTCCCTAGAGTCTAGAGTTTGGGAAACTAGATTGGAAGTTGTCATCATTTTAAAGACGTTTGAAACCATGGTTTTCGAGAGTGTACAGAGCTAACTTTTTGTCCTGGTAGAGTGCTGAGATTTAAAAGAGAATAAAGGTAGATAAGTCTACAAAAGATATTGAGAGTGAGAGAGGAAAATCAAGAGAATCAATATCAAGTGTCATAAAAGCCAGATGAGGAGTGATTTTCCGTAAGTGTCAGATACCATGGAAAGGTAACAGATGCTGAGGATTTAGTGTCCCTTGGATATTTCAGTATAGGTGTCATCAGTGACCTTGATGAGAACAGTTTCATGGAGTTGATAGAGGAGAAATTCAAAATTCAGACACTTACAGAAATAGAGTTGAAGAAATAGAGATAGCAATTTCATGATACCTGGCCGTGAAGAAAACAGGAGACCATTAGCTTGAAAGGGGGAGAATGCTTTTTTTTAAGATTCAGGTGTTTATATTGAGTAGCAATGGAAAAGTTGAAGGTGCACATCAGAGGGGATGGGCTTTGTGGAGCCAGATCTTTGGGGTAGGTGAGGGTGGAATCTGGAACACAAGTGGAAGGTGTGGCCTTTGGATCAGAGAGTCTCTGCCTCGTTTAAGATTGGTGAGAGAAATTATTGCCAGTGATTGTGGGCTTTTGTTTGGGGTTGGGGAGGAGTTTCATTGAAAAGACCCTGTAGTCTAAGTAAATACTGTCAAATAATCAAGGTTCTTTCCTTTTTTTTTTAACTGGTTTGGTTTTATATGTTATATAATTTTAGTGGGAAATCATGATTAAGTCTCGTACTTAGTTTTAAGTTTAGGGGCTGCTTTAGGTTGCATAGATGCATCTTGCTTTAATAAAAGAATTAGTAAGCGTTTTCTTTACTAAGTATCAGGGTATCTGCCTTTATAACCTGGTTTCATAATATCTTTTATGAGTATTTTACTTTATGTATTTGATTTCATAAGTGATTTGCCCAATGGCATGTCCAAATCCATATAATAATGTATTTACTGTGATGGATTTTACTTCTCTTTTGCTGAGACAGGCTGCTATAAATATTGAATATATTCAGGCTTGTATTCAACCTATTGCAGTTTCTTATTGGTTGGGATGGCTTTTGTTGGAATAGGAGTAAAATTGCTGAAAGTCTAGTCTCAAGCCATTAGAAAGTTAATCTCTTTAACATGATCTTTATTTAGTAGTGTCTTTGTGGTTCTGCAGAGAAGTTTTATCTCTGAGAGTGTGGTTTTAGATTCCTTTTCTTTCTTTTTCTTTCTTTCTTTTTTTTTTTTTTTGGCTGCTTTACAGCCTGCGGGCTTTTCTCGAGTGGGGGAAGGCTACACTTTGTTGTGGTGCGCGGGCTCATTGCAGTGGCTCCTCTTGTTGCAGAGCACGAGCTCTAGGTGCGTGGGCTTCAGTAGTTGTGGCGCACAGGCTCAGTAGTTGTGGCTTGCGGGCTCTAGAGTGCAGGCTCAGTAGTTGTGGCGCATGGGCTTAGTTGCTCTGTGGCATGTGGGATCTTCCTGGACCAGGGCTTGAACCCACGTCCCCTGCGTTGGCAGGCAGATTCTTAACCACTGCGCCACCAGGGAAGTCCCTGTTTCAAATTCTTGATTCTTGGGTCAGGTAGAAATAGGAATCAGTCTGTTATGTGGAAGTAGTGTTGTAGCAATTAAAGTTTTCCAGAATCCTGAGTTACTGTTTACAGCCACAGGAGATTATTTACCAAGAGATTCTTTCAGGCGTTAGAAGAAAACAGTGAATGAGGAGTTTACTCCCAAAGAAATGATTTTTATTATAGGCAACTCTCATGAATTTATTCATAATCATTTTTTAGAATAATGGAACTTAAGGTACTTTTCTATATTTTCTCCAAAAAGGAGCCTTTTTATGAGGATGAAACAGTAGTACTGTAAGTTAAGATTTTGTTTTATCATTGTTGTATTTTAAAACATAAACTGTGGGCTTCCATGGTGGCACAGTGGTTAAGAATCCGCCTGCCAACGCAGGGGACACAGGTTCGAGCCTTGGTCCAGGAAGATCCCACATGCCGCAGAGCAACTAAGCCCGTGGGCCACAACTACTGAGCCTGTGCTCTAGAGCCCATGAGTCACAACTGCTGAGCCCACGTGCCACAGCTACTGAAGCCCATGTGCCTATAGCCTGTGCTCCACAACAAGAGAAGCCACTGCAAGGAGAAGCCCGCGCACCGCAACGAAGAGTAGCCCCCCACTCGCAGCAATGAAAACCCAGCACAGCCAAAAATAAATAAGTAAAAAGCAAATAAATTTATTTTAAAAAATAAAAATAAAACATAAACCTTAATAAAGTGTTGAAATACATTTGCCATTAGGTGTTGCTACCAGTGTGTATATTATAAGCATCAGGGCTCTGTCAGGGTATTGTAGCCAGGATTCAGTCTATTAAGTAACTTAAAAAAAAAAAAATCAAAATACAAAAGAGAGCAACAGAAGTGGTTTACAAGTTGGGGGAAATATTTCTGGGGAAAAGGTTAAATAGCTTGATATTGTACAATTACAGTAAAGCTAAAAATATAACTCTATACTGCAAATTAATAGTCTTCAAATATACATTAAAATCTTGATTATCTGAAACCAGGGGATAATGAGCTGGTCTGGATAAGTAAAAGGGTGTCCTCTTAAAAATTGAAATTATTTTAACTGTTTTTGATTGCAAAGGGTTTTATGTGCTTTCTAAAATTAAAAATATATATATAATTTGAATTATTCCAATTCAAAGTAATCTATCTGGACATCAATATATATAATATACCATCAGTTAATATGCTGTTTTGGGGAGAGCTATTTGCCCCTATCTTAAATCGTCTTTACTGCTGTTTTGAGTCTTTTCCTCCTTTAATTTTACTCTGTTTTCTTTGTGGTTAGTTTCTTAACCTTGACTTATATTCCTGGTTATAAGGGGGTACACCTTACTTATAAATTTTTGTTTTACATGGATAAACACAGGTTTTACATGCTTTCAAAAGTAGGGAAAAAATAGACTATAATTTGAATTATTTTAATTCAGGGTCACCTTTCTGAACATTTAATATAGTATGCCATCAGTTAATGTACTGTTAATGGGGCTATTTGCCCCATTCTAAGTCATCTTTTTTTTTTTTTTTAAACAGAGAACAGGAGTATTTATTTATTTATTTTTAAATTTATTTATTTATTTTGGGCTGTGTTGGGTCTTCGTTTCTGTGTGAGGGCTTTCTCTAGTTGTGGCAAGCGGGGGCCACTCTTCATCGCGACGCGCGGGCCTCTCACTGTCGCGGCCTCTCGTTGCGGAGCACAGGCTCCAGATGTGCAGGCTCAGTAGTTGTGGCTTACGGGCCTAGTTGCTCTGTGGCATGTGGGATCTTCCCAGACCAGGGCTCGAACCCGTGTCCCCTGCATTAGCAGGCAGATTCTCAACCACTGTGCCACCAGGGAAGCTCCCCCTAAGTCATCTTAATCTGCGGCTTTTTTGAGTCTTTTCCTCCCAGTTTTCTCTTTTCTTTGTAGTTAGTTCTTGGCTTGACCTAAATGTTTCTATTTATAAAGGGATATGTCTTACTTTCAGGGTTTTGTTTTTGCTTCAAATAAGAGAAATTGAACACCAGGTTATGAAAATAAACTTATTCTCAGAGGGAGCTGGGAAAGAGTATTTTGAGAGGTGTTTGATATGTTGAACATGGGTCCAGCCAGTTCATAAAGTGAACATCTAGGATGTTGATGATTTTGTATCTGCTGAAGCCCCAGTAAAGTCAGATTTAGCTGCACCAGTGGTGGGGTTAGATCTCCATCTTGTGTAGATGTTATGATGGCTTCACAGACTAACTGGAGGCGTCACATAAGAAACCATAATAAACAGAAATTTGTCATTGCCTAGTCCGGAATTCTAGGAAGCAGCTGCCCCTCCGCTACCCCAAGCCATATCCCTGTAGATTCTGAGCTTTCCGTAGAAAATCTTATTTTCTCTGCCCTAATTGTTAACTTACAGTGAAGGGTTTGAGTATTGACTCCTCTAAAGATATTTTGTATAGTGAAAGTGGCTATAAAATTGATTTTTGTTGATGTGCTTGCTTTAGTGTGGGTTTTTCCATAGTAAATAAAGGTTTTGTGAGTTAAGGATATTTAGTTACTGGGTAGAGAAAAGACACCACAATGAAAGATTTTTCATTTATTTAAAACAACTTTCACTATTGAGGATTTTTAATATTAAAAAGTATGTTGTTCATCTTTTAAATTCTGAGAAGCTGTTTTATTCACTATTGCCGAGGTTTCTGGAGCTACTAAAAGGCCATTATACACCACTTGTGCTTTTAATTTTTAGTCAGAGTTCATAGGATACCTTAAGTGGTATAATTACCAATTATTATACACAGCGCAGCTTTTAAAAAGAGGTTTTTTTTTTCCTTAAGAATTACTCTGTAACCAATTCAGTGTGGAAATAGTTCATAACCGATGTTATAAACTATGTTTAGTTATGTAAACTATGTTTAGTTTTAATGACTACTCAAAAGAATGAGTATTATTTTAAGGAAGTATCAAAAGGAAATACTTAGTTTTCCAGAAATAGTTATGATTATTGGATATAGTTGAAGAACTAATTGGTAGTGTGGACTCAAACCTACTTGTTTTCACATTTTTAAATTAAAACAATTTTTTAATGGAATGGAAAAACACTAGCTTATCTTAGAAGCATTATAAACTTATCTAGATATCCTTTTCAGAGCTCTGACGTGGAACTTGGATCCTGTTAGGCAGGATTTTTTGTGGGTGTATGAATTCAGATTCCACCTGTCAGTGTACCTATAGGTAAAGACATTAAATCACACCCTCTGTTCTGACCTTTCCCCACTGACTAGAATTCTTTGGCTCAGCATGAGAGGCTATTTGAATAGCTCTGTTCAGAAGAGCACTTTGTGAAGCAGCAAGAACAAGGGAAATAATGTTGCAACTACGTTTTTTAAGACTGCTACTATGGAGAATTAAAACTTGCCTTTCCCTACCAGGTTCTGCTTGGAAGGCTTTTATTTCCACAGACATATTTTGATACCGGAGGCAGTTTTATTGCTTAGCTAATTAGATATTTATATTTTTATTCTTCCATTCTTCAACGATTTAGTAATTATTCTAATTAAAAACGTGTTTGCTTGCTTTTAGTTTTGTTTGTTTTTGTTCTTTTTTTGATGAAGGCTGATGGAGATCTAGTTCTTTTTAGATTTCTGGGTTTTTTCTTTTGTTGTTTAGTTGTATGAATTAATTTTATAATGTTTGATAGTGCTAAGGAGAAATTTTCATACTGCTGTGGTATATCTGGATGAACTAAACAGAACTTTTTTAGTGTAGTAGAATACTGGTACAGCAAGTGAGGAAAATTAGCAGCTACAACTTCTAGAATGGATTCTTACAGGACCCATTTGGCAACTGTCAAACTTAGTGGCTCGTGGTTGGAAGAACAAGATGAAGACATTTATGAGGTTGAATCTCGGGTGCCTTTACCACATCCTTTTCCTCTATGTGAACATTTGGATGAAAATAACTCAGTAATTGTTAATACTTCTATTTTTCATTTTATTCATAAAAGAAATGGGCATATATTAAAGCTTATTTCCAAAATTTCCCTGCCTACCCCTCCTTATTCAGTAAGTATAAAAATTTGGTTTTTTATAGTTTTATTTTATGCTTTCAGTTTTTTATACATTTAGTTTAAAACTGTAATGAGAAATGAACTTTAAATGTCTTTGGTAAGGGTAAATGGAATAGAATCTTGTTTTCTTTTTGTTTGGTGTGTTACTACTCATTCATCCTGTAATGATTAATGTATTGAAGGGCTAAATTTTGTCCACAAGCCCCAACTTGGCTACATTTTTCATTCCAGAAAGCAGAATGAGATAATATTTCAGTTCTCCCATACCAGGCAAGCTGTTTAAAAAGATCCTGCTTGTCCTTAAGAAGCTTACTTCTATATGTTTATGATGCCAATGCTGAGTAAAAATGGAATGATTATATTTGAAGGAATAGGCATTGTCATACCTAAAACAGCTAAGTGAATTGTCATTGAGCCAATTAGGAAATGTTTACAATCATATGGCATATTGCCTGTAGTTCCGGAAAGGAAACCTGGATTCTTATTTCAGTTTTCTTGCTAACTCCCTAAGGAGCTTATTTTTAGTATGCCTACTAATCCTATGAGGAAATTCCTTTTTCTGCTTTTTATGTGAAATGTATGTTATAAGCAGTGTTAAGGGTATTTAGCATAGTTAGTATTTCAGGTTCATTTGACACTTAAATGTTGTGAATGATTCACTACAAGTTAGTATGTTATTTGCCACTTTTTGTGACTTTTATGGCTTTATTTATATGTACTAGCTAGTATTTAACAAGACAGATGCTTTCAGAATAGTTTTGTTACCTCCCCTAAAGCTTTTATATTAAAATGACAGATTATTTACTAATGATACATACTTTTAATGTAGTAAGTTTATTAAATTATGTGAAAATATTGAATATGATATTTTTATATATTTCACATTATTCAGTGTTAGGTTATAGGTATTATATAAATATTAGGAATAAACTGTACCTTAACTGGATGGAAGAGGTTTTTTATGTATAATGTATTTAAATAAATATTTGAAGGAATCTCTTATTCCAATAAATGTGGGTGCCATCTTCTATAATAAGTGAAATTTGTTTCCTAGATCTACTCTATTTGAGTCCCAGCTTTTTTGTTTTGCTTTGTAAAACTGAAGTTATTTCTTGTGGTTCCATAGTAATATTTAAATGCATCTTAAAGCAGGTTTAGATCTTGTCAGAAAATAGAATATAGAAGCCGACTTATTTTTCTTATCTAAAGCAAGTGTTTATTTTGTTGTAAGTGCATTGTTGTATTTGTACAGTAAATTTGAAAAAGGAAAAAAAAACTCATATCCTAATTAATTAGAGCTATGAACTCTTTTAGAGATTTCATATATTTCAGGCAACCATTTTACAATGTACAGGAAAAAAATTACATATGTACATGTGAAAACAGTTGATTTATTTTTTAAATATAGGCTGTGACTAAGTTCAGGAGCAGGGCTTTTTATAAATTAGTTCATATTTTATGGTCATTTTTTAATTTTAAAAATTAATGTATACTGGTTATCCACATTTAAAGGAAAATAGTCTTTTGCCAGTCAAAAGTAAAAAAATATATAAAGTTTTATATTTGTTGAGGTAACAACATATTATTACAGATATTTTAGGAAATATTTTGTGATTAAAATACGTGCTTAATTTTCAATTATGAATCTTAAATGTGTATGCATATTATTTTCAAGTAATGGGTTGTGAATGATATTTAAAACATCATATTAAAACAAGAATAATTGCACAATAGATATGTGAGATACTGATTTATCCAACCACAAAATGGTACCACAAAAAGCTTTACTTAGTAACTCTAACTCTAAAATCTATTTGCTATGGTAAATTTTAAAATGCTATGGTAATTTTTTTAAAAATGTAATGGTTTTAATATTAAATACCAGAAACATTTGTGCTCAGTTTTTCCCCATGTAGTTGTTTTAATAAAAACAGATAAAGCAGGTGCTAACAGTAAGAAGCCCAGAAAACTAAAGCAGAGATAGTGCTTTTCTGCAATTTCATGCAGCTGATAACAGTGATCACTGTTTTTGAGCGCTTTGGCCTTGAGCCTGTACCTGACTGTCATCTTAAAAATTGTTTAAGAATGTGGTCAGTATATGCCAATAACAGCATTTTAAGGAGGCTGTGTTTATAGATAATGCCTCTATGTTCTAAGGTTTTGAAAATAAACTGAATATTCAGAGTCTTGTAGATGTTTCACAAATGGACAGAAGTATAAAGCTTTTAGTTAAAATATGGGTTAAACTTCATTTTGTTGTGCCACTATGATTTTATTCATTGATGGCATTGCATTAATCACTTATTATTAGTTCCCTACAGTGTACAGCAGGAGTCGCAGTCAATAAGCGTTAAATACAGAAAACATAAAGCTTATCATAGAACACATAGTTACATAAAATTCTTTACCAAATACAAAAAGAGCCTGTGTATTATTAATTTTATATGTCGTTTCATATGATAGCATATAGATCTAGTGATGTAAAATGGTTTATTTTCAAAAGAAGCTTTTTTTTTTCAATAAAGTTAGAATACATATCTTATGGAAAGTTGTACACAGCTAATCTACTTATCTACTGATTTACCCTACCTACTAGTACTAGCATGCACTAGAAATATTAAATGACTACAATTTAACAGTATATCTTTATTTTCAGTTAAATTTCTTTTTTTTTTTTTAAGCTTTAATAGGGAATGACACTGGTATTCTTAACACTTTGTCTTCCTTCACGTTTACTTTCCCTCTTTGTTTAGCTGGAACATGCGAAAGTTACACAGACAGAATTGATGCGTGAGTCATTTAGACAGAAACAAGAAGTGACAGAGTCCCTTAAGTGCCAAGAAGAACTGCGAGAGCGCCTTCATGAGGAGTGCAGGGCCAGAGAACAGCTGGCTGTGGAGCTCAGTAAGGCTGAGGGTGAGCACCCTGCCATTGGCAACTGAGGGTGGAGAAATTTCAAGTCTAAAAATAAATTGTGGTGCAAGTCAGGTTTGGAAGCCACCAGTCTACTTTTAATTTCAAATGCCCATTGAAAAGTAGGTATAGTTTGTCTTCAGAATTCCTCTAAGCAGTCTTTAAAACTATATATATTTTTTTAATTTTAAAAAGTACTTAGTAGAATTATAGAAAGTATTTAAAATTTTAAAAAATGCAGAAATGAACGATAGTGAATTGTTACCATAATCCCACCATAAGACAACTGTTTTAATTTAAAGATGAGGAAACTGGAGCAAAGAGATGCTAATAAATTGTTCAGTCACCACTAAATCGTGATTCCAGGCTTTAAGCCTGTAAAGCTCTATGCTGTTTATATCCTACCATGCTGTTGTGGGTGTTGGCCTTCTAGAATCACTTAAAATACCAGCTTTCTCAAGTATATTTAAAATGTGATTCAGTTCCCAAGCATCTGATTTATATTAAGCTTTCCAGGAATCTATCTATTTATATCCGTTTAATAAAGTGTGTTATACCTACATGATGTGATGCATTAGCGTAACAGGAAATTCAGAGGAATTTCTTATTTAGACACATATTTAATAAGAAAAGGCTGTATTGAGCATACCATAGTTACTGCTATCATCAGCAAATTCATTCAAGACTTAATAGGTTGGAATGATTTAAAATTTGCTAACAGAACACCTTTTATTTTTTATATAAATATAATGGTAAAATTTGAAATAATAATTACATTCCTTGTTAATTTTATTTTGTAGGTGTCATTGATGGCTATGCAGATGAAAAAATGCTTTTTGAAAGGCAAATTCAGGAAAAAATTGATATAATAGATCGTCTTGAGCAGGAGTTGTTATGTGCAGGTAATAGATTACAAGAATTAGAAGCAGAGCAACAGCAGATCCAAGAAGAAAGAGAATTACTGTCGAGGCAGAAGGAAGCTATGAAAGCTGAGGCAGGCCCAGTTGAACAGCGTATGTATTTTTAGACTTTATATGAAACATTCCTGAAAAGTTCAAGATGACTTTTTTCCCCCTTTCAGTGCCATTATTTATATATTTTATATAGGGATTGAAAAATAATGAGAAAATCTACCTTATTGGTAATTGTCTTATTAGCCAACCATGTGGAATCAAATTTGTTTTCTTTCTCCTTTGGCATATTTTGACAGAAAAAGATAATTCTTCATTTATCTTCAAACCTCTGCCTAAAGAGAAAGCTGCATATAATGAGACAGGATATTTTTTAAACAGTGTAAGATTTAGTTCTTTTTTTTGCGATACACGGGCCTCTCACTGTTGTGGCCTCTCCCGTTGCGGAGCACAGGCTCCGGACGCACAGGCTCAGCGGCCATGGCTCACGGGCCCAGCCGCTTCGCGGCATGTGGGATCTTCCCGGACCAAGGCATGAACCCGTGTCCCCTGCATCGGCAGGTGGACTCTCAACCACTGCACCACCAGAGAAGCCCAGATTTAGTTCTTTTAATTGCAGAAAGGCAGCAAAATGTATACTTGCATTAACTAAATAAGAGCACTGACCTGCACTAGTAGTAAGCAGGTGAGGTGGATTTCAGCCTGCAAGATAATAGATTGAACAGGTCACTGGCTGTTAGAAGCAGGCTGACATCTAGTTTAATATAAGCAGGACTTCAAAGAATAAATAAGTTTACAAATAACCTTTAATTTTTTCTTAAATGAGACATTAGGTAACATCTTAAAGTTTGTTCAGTGGTAAAAAAAAAATAAATGTCAGTCTTTGTAACAGTGGAACTTTAAATCCTTTTAATCATATCTTCTCACTTTTATATTACACATGCAGTCAGATTATAAGTGTGTAGTTTTACTAATTGAATTTTATCAATTTAGAGATACAACATACATTTTTGTAATATGGTGAAGTTTTTCTGGTTGCTCAAATTTGTTTAGCACAGGTTTAGGGTTGGAATTTTTAATGTGGAAAGTATATGTATGATACATGAAAAATGTTTAAGAAATACTGATATATCTGAAAATGTTACCAATGGTAATCAGTGGTTTCAACTTTTACTTCTAATTCTTTTGTGTATGTGTATTATTCTATTTTAGGAAATAGAAGACATGTAAATTATCATATTTTTGTTCTGTGTGTGTGTTTTTTCTTTCCTAATAGGACTAGTAGATGCTGCAGTTGATGCAGCACCTGGAGCAGGTGTGTTTATACAATTGCATGGCCATTGGGTGACCCTTGGATTTTTCAACCAACTAACATATCTCTAATTTTGCTGTTTTGTTTCATACTTACAGTTTTTCTCTTTAACAACAGAAAAACTCTTCTTACAATAAAAATACATATTTATATTTGGAATTAACAACTGAGATTCATAATGACCATCATCTTCTTATATCTATTATTCCACAGAGCTTAAGACCATTTCAGTTTTTTAAAGAAAACGTTGGTTTATTAAAAGTTTTTTTCTTTAACAAATATATTAAACTCTTACAGCGTATGAGTTTTCACAGTACTCCATTCTAAATCAGGAAGTATGTAAGATGATGGTATCAATAGGATCAGTGAAATTTAATAAAGAGACTTTCTGGTTGATTAACTTTTATTTTAACATGTAAATCAGTATTGTTTTAAAAGGAAAGCTGTTTTCTGTAGATTTCTAATCCTGAGTACAGTGTTGACAGACCAGTTAGTGTAAAGACTCTAGAGTTATATTCCTTCCATTTTCTTCATTAGAGAATTGTTCTACTTTGCTATATGTAATTTATTATTATATGATTAATATTAATAATAATGGCTAACACTTATATGTAGTGCTTACCATAGTCTAGGCACTGTTCTTCACATATATTAACTCATTTGATTCCACAATAACTCTTAGAGATCAGTAGTTACTGTCCCCAGTTTACATATAAGGAAATTGAAGGACATCATGTTAAGTGTCGCAGAGACAAGTGGCAGTTAGGATGTGAACCCACAGTCTTTGCTCTTAAGCACCACACCACACCTCTCGTACTTGTCAATTTTCCCGTGATACACATACATGTGAGCATGCAAGACTAAGTCAGGAATGTGGCTCTAATAAGGAGTAAGGCTAACAGGAAATTCTGATTCTAGTTCTATTTCTTTTCTGTAACTCTTACTTGCCTTGGTTAAAGGTTTAAAGTATTTGATCTCTGTGTGTACTGTGTGTACTGTGCATATAAAAATGACTTTATGGGTTTAAAGAATTGATTTTTGCCTGAGGTGAGTTCTTTCTGTGCTTGAATTTGATTAGACTTTGCTCTTTTCCTTATAGTGAAAGTGGATTTTGAGGGGGTCATTTACTATGTTCTTTTCACAAAAATACTGTTTTTAGTGACAGGACATATTCTTTCTGTTAATTCTGTACAATTTTATTGATACTAGCTTGCTTACTTATATAGGAATATGTTATTTTGACATTTTCATAAGAATATTTTCCTTTTTTACATGTGTTTGAAGTAAAACTCGTCTCCTTTATTTCATGAAGTTAAAATTTGAGTACAGTTATGGGTGGTTTCACTATCATAACATCATTAATTGTGATTTAATGTAGTATATTTTTTCACTTATAAACAGAATTACTACAGGAGACAGAAAAACTGATGAAGGAAAAACTAGAGGTACAGTGTCAAGCTGAAAAAGTACGCGATGACCTTCAAAAACAAGTGAAAGCTCTAGAAATAGATGTCGAGGAACAAGTCAGTAGATTTATAGAGCTGGAACAGGAAAAAAATGCTGAACTAATGGATTTAAGACAGCAAAACCAAGCACTGGAAAAGCAGTTAGAAAAAATGAGAAAATTTTTAGATGTAAGTATTCTCAACATTAATATTAATTTTCTCAGTGGAATGCTACTTGCTGCTCTTCTAGGTTGTGGATTTTAAATTATGGAGGGACTCTTAAATTCTAATATTTCCATCTATATGTGTCATCTACTAATTAATTGAAAAGTGCTATTTCGATTGAAAATTCTAGTAATTTTTATTGTGCAGCTTTCAGAATTAAAAGCAGTACAGGCAGATTATGAGTAAGCCTTACCAGTTAGCCTTTCCAAATTCATAGTTCAGAAGTTTGTCCTAGTCTTTTTCTTAACCAATAGCCAAAGCAAGTTAGGATCCTAAAAGCTAATTGGCCACCAATGTTTAACCCATAAAAGATACACAGGTAACAAGTGTGCCCTGGAAGCAAAGGACTGGAACAGTTGTCATGCTGTCATTACTCTCTTCCAAAAAGATGTTAAGTCTCTAATTTCACATGGATTTTCTTCCTTGGGATTTCATTTAAGCCGTGTGTTATCTTCACAGATCATAGAATAAGATTCTTACACATTTTATAATTTTAGGTGTAAAACCTAGATTAAAATGAAAGAAATTGATTTACAACACAATTTGTTCTACTTTTTTTTTGTTTAATGACTAAATTAATAGTGGAATTCCTCCTTTCTTCCAAAAAAGTAAATTCATTTTAAGAAGAACATATGTATTTCATTCTGTGTTTAACATTACTTGGATTTTTAAAAGTGTTGTGCTTCAGATAACATTTAAATGCTTAAATTTTTGTTGAAGAGCCGTAATACGTTATGTACCATACAACAAATGTTATCTTTTTAAACCTTTTTGGTTTGGGGTATTCCCGTGATCATCAGTTGTTCGTCTTCAAACAAAACTGTGCCTACAATTAAAGGGAAGTAAGGGAAATAATAGCTTCAATAAATGTTATTTCTTCAGTTACTATTATTATTAAACTTCAGGAGCAAGCCATTGATAGAGAACACGAGAGAGATGTATTCCAACAGGAAATACAGAAACTAGAACAGCAACTTAAGGTCATACCTCGATTCCAGCCTATCAGTGAACATCAAACTAGAGAGGTAAGAATTTTACTGATACTGTCTACCGTACAATAATTTGTATATTATGTGCAAAATAAGATGCATATAATAAAAAACTTAAAAGGACTTCTTTCTATTGTATATAAATCTTCAAAATCAGAAACTTAAATATTACTTCAATATGAGAAGGTTCTTGAAACCCTAAAAATTCCAAAGAAGTATAAAATACCGATAAACTCATTGTAGTAAAATGTTATTTACATTCTCATTTAATAGAAGGAAACTGATGTAGAACAGCCTTATCTATTGGAGCAGTAGAAAAGTTATCAGTCCCCACAGAGTTTATAGTTATTCATCTTGTTCCTGACCTTTTTAGATTTTGAAAAGTAGCTGTGTGTTCGTTGACACTGAAAAGAATATTTAAGCTCTAGAACTTCCTGTCATTTCCTACTATTTGTTTTCTTAAATTTAAAAAGAGTGAGCTGCCTCATTCATGAAACTTCAAGAAACTAATGAGGATGTGTGTATTTGATTTTCTTCCAAATCATTGATCCGTTTGTTTTCTCCTTACTTTGCCAGATCTGAGTCCCCAGCTTCTGATTTTTTCAGGATCAAAAAACAAAAATCTAACTGTAACAGTATATTGTGCCATTTTGCTATACCGCCTTTACTGTCTTTTCCTTTGCCCTCACTTCAAACTTAGTCCACCTTTTATTGTTAAAGTTTCTCCTCAGGCTTTATTACTGTCATCCTTGAACCTGTAATTGTAGGTAAGCTTGCATTTCTTCTAATGTTTTGAGGAATAAGTGCCATTTTTAGATAATTTCCTGAAAGTATCTCACTGAAGTAAGGTAGAATTCCTTTTTTTCTTACCATCACGTTTCTTTTTTTTAAATAAGCTTTCTCTCTTCACTTGATTAGAACTAATTTCACAAGCTATCTTATTGATCCTTCCTGTATCCTTCCATCACAGAGCCATTCACTTGAATGGTGCTGCATATCAGAAATCACTTAGGGAAACTTTCAGGGTACACAAATCCCTCTCAGCACCTGGTATTCTCACCTCTGTTCTGGGCTGGTGGAATCTGTAGGCTGCAAAGCTTTCCAAGTGACTATACTAAAGGTCCCCAATTTCCTCCCATCCCTGTGGTATTTAGAAGCATTGTAGTATTATATGTATCGATATAACCATTTGTGGAAAGAAAAACATAATCCATGAAAGTTTTTTAGGTCATCTTATCTTACATATAAATGTTAAGTCAGTACTGTGTAAACTTGTTTTATTAGGTTTTGGTGTGGCTGTGCCATTAGAGCTTGTAATTCAACATTATTCAAAAATGTATTGTTGCTCCTCCTAGCTAGAGAAACTGTTAGTCTTAAGAGAACTTTTTTAAAAGGTTTGGTGAAAGCAATATTATTTCTCTTTTACTAGTACTGCTTAGATGTATCAACTCAGAAAACGTTGCTGTAGTGGGAGACAATAGCGCTATCCTTATCAAAAATAAAATTAGCATAGCGTCTAAAAATCCTTTTTGAAATGAGGATAGATATATTATTAGCATGCTTACATTTTTTAACATTACAGTTTTTGCTTATTATATTTCCAGGTTGAACAGTTAACAAATCATCTGAAAGAAAAAACAGACAAGTGCAGTGAGCTTTTGCTCTCTAAAGAGCAGCTTCAGAGGGATATACAGGAGCGTAATGAAGAAATTGAGAAACTGGAGTTCAGAGTAAGGGAATTGGAGCAAGCCTTACTCATGAGTACGGACAGTTTTCAAAAGGTGTGACATTTTCTTTTGGTTAATTTTATCAAGTGTTTTAGTATGGATTACTCTTAGTTACATGAACATCAGTTTTTGTTTTTAATTTTTTGCGGTACGCGGGCCTCTCACTGTCGTGGCTTCTCCCGTTGCGGAGCACAGGTTCCGGACGTGCAGGCTCAGTAGTTGTGGCTCATGGGGCTAGCTACTCCGCAGCATGTGGGATCCTCCCGGACCAGGGCACGAACCCGTGTCCCCTGCATCGGCAGGCGGACTCTCAACCACGGTGCCACCAGGGAAGCCCCGAACATCAGTTTAATTAAAAAAATCACTGATGGTGCTTTGTTGATATTATTGCATAGTGTATATATCTTGATGTCTTCATTGACATCATAACCATTTCTGTTTATTCTTATCTCCAAATGTTCCTTGCATATGAGTCCTGATAAAGAAAGATTAATTAAACCAGAAGAATTAATTGCCCTTTTAACCAGCAGTAAGTTTGTGATTCTAAAATAATAGCAAAGTGAAAAAGCTGTAAGCACCAGTTTAGGCTGATGCTTTACCCCAAACTAAGAAGCAATGAGATCTGTTCCTGTTATGCTACAGAAAGCAAAGATGAATGAAAGAAGAGCAGGATAAGGAAATTGGGAGGGGAGCAGTTGAGGGGATAGCCTTCATTTTGTCTGAGAAATGAATTTTAAGATTGTCAAGCAATTCCTGTCTTAATTTGTATAAAATGCATTCAAGACTGAATGTTGTAACTTTTGATCATTCACTAATGTAGATTATCTACTTTTAATTAGAGAAATAGAATTGCTACTTCTCCAATTAAAATAGATAGTCAGGATTTAATGTCTGAAATTTTGAGAAAATTCTTATATATTTAAAGGTAGAGGACCAAAGACAGTTTGGATCTGTAGAAGCTAAAGCGGAATTGTCTCTAGAAATACAATTGCAGGCTGAGCGAGATGCCATAGACAGAAAGGAAAAAGAGGTAAGTTTATTTTTAATGACAAAGTGTGGCTTGAATTATTTTAGAAAATATCATTTGATTAGACTGAAGTTTATGGTCTAAAACTAAAGTTCAGAGTTTCTTAGCTTATTGCCTAAGTTGAACTTGGAAGACAGTAAACATTTGAACAAATAAACTGGAATGAAGAAGAGGGGACAAGTAAAAACGCTTGGACACGGGAGGAAGTTTTGAGGACAGAAAAGGTGGCTGGTTTGGTAGGTATGAATTCAGTGAAGAGGAGAGTCCAGAGAGATAGTAGGGCTTGGGCCCAAGGCAGTATCTTCCTCTTGACCTTACCATAGGCTTTGAATTACTGCTACTTTGCTGTGGGTTTTGGTTTTTTTTTAAGTTGTATTGCCCTGGGAGATAACAGTGCCTTTTTACAGTATGCTAAACATGTTCTTAAAAGATTAATAATAAAGTAATTCTATAAAGTTCTTTTATGTTTTTCTACTCCCTCCCTTTCCAAAAAAAAAAAAAAAACCAGAAAATGCACTTTTAAAACAGCAGTAATTTCCAGTTCCTAATTATGTAAACCTTTGTCTACCATTAGTTTTTCTAAAGCATATTGTACTCTGTGTCGTCTAGCTATATCATATTTTAAATGTTTCAGAATTTTTAATTACGTTTTTATCTCTTTGCATATAATTTTCTCAGGACATTTGATGTATTTTAAGAAATATTTATTGAATGTAAACAGTATATTAATGAGTGCTTTGAAAAATAGAAGAATGATTTAGATGTCAGCTAAAACTATAGCTTGGAGAGCTTGTAGTTTGGAGGAGAAAAAAGTCATCTATATAAATGACTAATGGAAATGATCATTTCCATGAGAATGGTTATTTTCTCATTTTCACATAGTACTGACTAATGTTTATCTAAGAGATTCGTATTTATTTTGTTTTTTGGCTTTTATGTGAGAGAGAACATTTTTGTTGATAACGTAACCACTTCTGTGTGTTTCGGAAAGAATTAACATTTAAAGATTTACCTTACACTAAATAATCAAATAAATTGTCTGCTTTCTAAAAAGATGGAACTCCAAAACTGGTCGCAAAGGCAATGATAATTGATTATGGATAACTGATTAAGTTTACTAATTTTATATTTTTATTGTCATTTGAATTTTATTTAACGCTACTTAACACCTTAATTTCTTGAAGTAAGTATCCAATAACTGCCTCCCATTTACTTAAACTCATAGTTGTTGGAACTACAAGAGGCCTTAGAGAGCTTCTGTCAACCAGCTCCCAGTTTTTACAGATGAAACAGAGGCAGCCATGTTGAATGAGTAAAGAATTAAACTGATGGCTAATGTTGGTCTACTAATACTTGTCACTGTTATTCACGTTTGAATAACAGTGACAAGTATTCTGTCAGAACCCACTCACTCAGTAACTGGAGACTGAAAGATAGGAATGTAAAATTGAAACATATATCTTTTAATGCAAATAACTTCTTAAGCATTCTCTCCTGTACTAGGCAAATGTTTTCAGATATCTGATAGTATAAACATAAGATGTCTATGTGTCATTATATCTGAGATACTTCCTACTACTCTCATAGCCTGTTTGTGTAAAACTTTGTTTTAAAGTTCATTACAGTATTTAGAAATTCAAAATGAATAGAAAGAGAAGAAAACCTTAGAAGATAGGAATTTCAGGATGTATAAGAGAAGGAGAATAATGTGGAGAGAAACAGAAGGAAGAATTTCTTTAAGAAAAAGATGCCTTCAGTTAGGTTTTAGCTCTGTAAGGTGGTTTTAGCTCTTTATTGAGTTAAAGAGATCTAGCTTACAAATGGCAATAGTAAATAATAATAGTTAACTTTGTTGAAGTCTGTGCTAGAAAGTGCTAAGTATTTTAAACATCTTATGTCATTAACCCTTGCAGTCTCCCTGAGGATAGGTTCTATTGATATTTCCACTTTATACATGAGTAAACCAGATCTTAAGAGAGGTTAAGGAACTTGCTCATAGTCACACAGTAAGTGGTTAAACAAGAATTCCTCCTCGATTTCTCTGATTCTGGAGCCCTGTGATGCTATACTGCCAAAACATCCGGGCATGTTTTGCGCTGTTGGTGAGAAGTATTATAGACTGTCATTCAACATTTATTGAACTCCTGTGTGTAGAACACCACTGTCCAATTGTAAAACCAGTACCGATCTTCAAGGAATCTCCTATCTAACTAGGATATGTATACACTCATATACATACATACACACACATACACACACACACACACACACACATTTGAAAGAGAAGAATACTTAAAACACAAATACGTGCAAATTAATGTAATCCAAACAGTCTAGATATCATTTGGTAGCTAAATAGAACAAGGTTAAACCAGAAAGCTACCATTCTATTTTTAGACCTTAATAATATTTTTCTGGTTTTTGGTTGTCATAGACTCAGTAATAAGACAGCCAGGGACTGCAACTGAAGTCTGGCTGAGTAAGAGAAGAGAATGCCTTACAGTGTCATTTTGGGAATTGAAGTCTCTGTTTTGATGCCTCAAGTTCAGCTACTTATGATGGGAATGTTAGTGCTTTAGACCAGTGCTTCTCAAACTTTAATGTGCATATGAATCCCGTGGGGATCTTGTTAAAATGAAGAATCTGATTCAGTAGGTCTGGGGTGGGGCTTGAGAATCTGTGCTTCTAACGTGTTCCCAGGTGAGGCCACTTCTGCTCCAGGGACCACTCTTTGAATATTAAGGCTAAGAATTTGACCATAAACTGTTTTATCAAAAAAGAAAATAAGTATCAGGTGAGGCAGGGCAAGGGCAGTAATTTTGAACTTAAATATCTATGTATATGTTGAAATAATACCTTGTCATCAAAAGTAGTCATAGAAGATAGGGATAAGTGTAAATACCATTATATTAGGTAACTTTGAAGAAGATATAGTCATCACAATTTTCAGCAAACTAACCTGATAATTATATATGCACAACTACTAACTATATTTAAGGTGTGCCTACTGAGTTTAATATCAGTGTTAAAGAAAATTATTTAAATATGTCTTAGACATTAATTATTAGAAGCAGGATAAATGATAGTTAAGAATGTAAGCTTCCAGAGGTAAACTCCTGAGGTTCAAAAACTGGCTTCCACATACTAGCCTTGTGACTGCAGGTCAAGGTGCTCCTCTCTCAGTGACCCCCTTCCTCATCTCTGAAATGGAGATAATCCTAGTAAAGATCTCATAAAGTTGTTACAGGGTTTTTTAAAAAATAATACATATAAAGCATCTTATGCAGTGCCTAACAGTAAAATGTCTATAAATGATGGCTATTGACATGTCATCATATCAGTATGATTTCTATTAATGAAATATTAGGCTAAATGATTCTGAAGGTCTTTGTCTTGCTAATGCTAAGATATGATTCTGATTACATATTGGTATGTAATCAGAATATGCCCCCTTTCAAGTTCTAAGGTAATAAATGATTTATACGTACTTTCTGAGCCAGCTGCCACTAAATGCTGCTCTTATGTCTTAGGTTGCTTTTAATGCAGCAGTTTTGATCATAGGTAAATACACATTGAAAATCCATTCATTAAAAATGTATTAAGAAGCTACAAAGCATTGAGCTAAATGACTGTTCCTCTCCTCAACCAAACCCAAATATTAAACCAAACTCTTAATATTCATCATTAGTTTCAGTCTCTACATAGCCATCAAAGAGCAGTTGCTTTACCATTAGTGGTAATCTGTGCTCAGAAATGAGCTGAATTTCAGTTGTCCTACATATAGGAACACTCTAATTTTCTCCTAAAATGGTTTTACTAACTTACTCTTTAAGTTTCTGTTATTTCAGACCTAAAGGTCTCTTGCTCTTAGCATCTACCTCTGCTTCCTTCTGCTCAAATAAGGCATGTGGCTGCCAAACCTTTCATTGGGTTAAGTATTAATATGGACTAAATTGAGCTAATCTCACTTGGTGGCTAAAATAACTGACCTAATTCTACAGCTTTCTTGAGCATTTTTAATAGCAATTAATTTAACATAAAATAAGATCTAAAATGTGGACTGTTTTCCTTCCTCCCATGACTCTTTTATGCTTTATCAGAGGATAATTTTAGGTAGGAAATGGCTCCTTGTATCCTTCCTCTGAAGGTCTCGTCTTTGCTTTGGGCAGGATGGTTTAAAGGTGTTTAGTTTGAAAATGTCTAGAAACCACACAGTTACATCTGGCTTAGAGAAACCCCTTTCCTTTATTCTCATGGCTCACGTGTTTTAAGCATATATACTATAGAGCCAATACAGCACTTTTCATTCTCTCTTGACAAATAAACATTTGTATGAACAGTTTTTTCTCTTTCCTTTTGATAATTTTGGTATCAAAGATCACAAACTTAGAAGAACAGTTAGAACAGTTCAGAGAAGAACTGGAAAATAAGAATGAAGAAGTCCAGCAACTACATATGCAATTAGAAATACAGAAAAAGGAATCTACTACCCGCCTACAAGAACTTGAACAAGAAAACAAATTATTTAAGGTAATTACTTAACGAAAACTTTGCCTCTAAATAATTCATTGTTTTTGTCTTGTGTAGTAGTTGTAGTATTAAGCATTTGCTAAATCCAGCCGCTAAATAATACTTAAAAGAGGAACATTAGCTGCAGATGGATTTGCATGGAATTTATCTTCAAGCCAACATAAACATTTGAATTCATCAGAAATGAAAAATTTTGGAGACCTTTATCAAAACATTTTAAGAATTATTGATTTACAATAATTATATAATAGCTCTGATTTTTTTTTCATTTGTATGTTTTAGATGCTATAGCTTGGTAAGAGTTAATTGACAGAATGTTCTGAAAATCACGTGTAATGCCCTATCCAACTGGGATGGTTATTTTTGTTCCTAGGATGAAATGGAGAAACTGGGATTTGCCATAAAGCAAGCTGATCCTATCTCTACCCAGGACCAACATGTACTATTTGGGAAATTTGCTCAAATAATGCAGGAAAAAGAGGTAGAAATTGACCAATTGAATGAGCAAATTACAAAACTTCAGCATCAACTTAAAATTACAACAGATAACAAGGTACACTAATTTAAAATTATTACATGAAATTATTTAAACTAGAATTTTTTTATTTTTTATTGAAGTATAGTTGATTTACAATATTGTGTTTCAGGTGTACAGCAAAGTGATCTAGGTTTTTTTTTTTTTCCAGATTATTTTCCATTATAGGTTATTACAAAATATTAAACAGAGTCCCTGTGTTATAAAGTAAATCTTTGTTCTTTATCTATTTTATGTATAGTAATTTGTGCTGCTATGAACATTGGGGTGCATGTATCTTTTCAAATTAGAGTTTTTGTCTTTTGTGGATACATGCCCGGGAGTAGGATTGCTGGATCATATAGTAGCTCTGTTTTCAGTTTTTTAAGGAACCTCCATACTGTTTTCCATAGTGGCTAAGCTAGAATTTTAAAGGGCAAGATGGTTATTTTTCAGTTTCTTTGTGAATGTAAAAACCAAGTAAAACTTTAATTCTCTTTTACCCATTAATTTTAATTTAATAAGACATACTGGTTTAACAAGGTATGTATATGTTTATTCCTTCCTAACATTGTCAAAGATTTTTGATGTTTTATAGGGAGTCTCTGGTGACTCAGATTTCATCATATGACTCTAACCAAATCTATTAAAAATTCTTCTATTTTGTGTGAGTTAAATAAGATAATGACATTTGAGCACTGTTTTAGACTTTTATTTCAGTACTTTATCCTGTTATAGACTGTTATATTTCAATACTGCATCCTTTTCAATTAGATTGTATTGATATTGACTATTTTACTTATAGGAAATCATCTATTAAATGCCTAAATTACTTTATGTTTAATGACTTTCTGAATGATGTTCTAAATAAGGTCCTTGTTTGATGTGATGGAGGACTGTTGGTCTATATTAAAATTAATTTAGGATGTCTGAGAAGTAAATTATTTTTGAGTGTGTGATCAACACTTTAAGATCCTGCCCTAAAATAAAATAAAATTCCCTAAATATAAATACATATTTATTGTATATGTTACTTTTTTGTTAACTAATAGGTTATTGAAGAAAAAAATGAACTAATAAGCGATCTTGAAACCCAGATAGAATGTTTGATGAGTGATCAAGAACGTGTGAAGAAAAATAGAGAAGAAGAAATTGAGCAGCTCAATGAAGTGATTGAAAAGCTTCAACAGGAATTGGCAAATATTGAACAGAAGACATCGGTGGTTACTAATTCTCTCCCAGAAGAAGCAGATAGTTTAAAACATCAGTTGGATATAGTAATAGCTGAAAAACTGGCTTTGGAACAGCAAGTAGAAACCACTAATGAAGAAATGGCCTTGACAAAAAGTGTACTTAAAGAAACCAATTTAAAAATGAACCAGCTAACACAAGAATTATGTAGCTTAAAGAGAGAACGTGAAAATATGGAAGAAATCCATAGTATACCAGAGAAAAGTGTTAACATGGCTGTAGATGATCTGAGCAGAAACAAACCTGGACTAGAAGTAGTCCTTACTGAGGGTGCTCGTAAACCCCTAGAAAATCCGACTTACCTCAAATCTTTTGAAGAAAACAGCAAAGTTTCCATAAGCAGTTTGCAAACACAGGTGCTACAACTTGAGAGCACTGTGAGTGCAAAGGACTTAGAACTTACCCAATGTCATAGACAAATAAAGGACCTGCAGGAGCAAGGCCAGTCTGAAAAAGAAGCACTGAAAAAGAAGATGGCAAACTTGCAAAATATACTTGAGGAAAAGGTGGCTGCTGCTCTTGTGAGTCAGGTCCAACTCGAAGCAGTTAAAGAATATGCAAAATTCTGTCAAGATAAACAAGCAGTTTCACCAGAACCTGGAGGAACAAATACACAGAATTTAAACCAACTAATGGAAAATGAGGTGGAGTCAAATGTGTCAGCACTGACCTTGAGAATATCAGAATTAGAAAGCCAGGTGGTTGAAATGCAGGTAGAAACTGCAGAAAAAAATGCTTTGGAAAAAGAAAAGAAGCTACTAGAACTACAGAAGCTATTGGAGGACAATGAGAAAAAACAGGGAAGCAAAGAAAGGAAAAGAAGCCCTCTAGGAGATTTTGAAGTTCTCAAGGTTAGTTTGTATTTGATTTTTTTCCACTTAAATACCCCAAGAAACTAACTCTCTTTTCCCTGTTCCTTAAACTTACTGCTGTTTTATTAAATACAGTGTTCTTTACATCTAGTGATTCATATATAAAGGGTTTTTATAAAAAATATTACCATTCCATACAGTCATTATTATCACCAGAACAATGGATACAAGCTATATTTTGTGGTCTTAAAATCACAATATTTATTTCACTACCATAGTCATTAAGTAGAGCAGTCAGAAGAAACTTGGAAATGTTAAGTATAGCAAATGTCCTCTGGAACTTGTGTGGGTTTTTTCCTTTTTCCTCTAACATGCATGTTAAGTGGTCATCATTCCTTTTAAGTAATGAAAATGTCAAAATATATTAGTGTTCTAGTGAATTAATGTATGAGTCTTAAGTCATTCCCTTTTGCAGATTTTATACCTCATAATAGATTTCATCCTTTCACCCCTTTAAGTCTACTTATGTAAAGATCTGAAATCACAGTTATTTCTTAGCATAGGATAGGACAGGTGTGAAAGGACTTTAATTTTCAAATTCTCACTTTATATATTTATAATTTTGAGAAGTTAATGTATAGTCCTATCTGAACACCAGAAATTAACTGATATATTAGGATTCTATAAATATTTATTTTGCAAAGGATAACAATTCTTTCCATTTACTAGGCTTTTTCCTCCTAGCTCACTGGAACTATATAAATTACTGTAAATGATATTTAAAATAGTAATGTGATGGGACTTCCCTGGTGGTCCAGTGGTTAAGAATCTGCCTTCCAATTCAGGGGACACGGGTTCGAACCCTGGTCGGGGAACCAAGATCCCACATGCCACAGGGCAGCTAAGCCTGCACGTCGCAACTACTGAGCACATGAGCCACAACTACAGGGCCCATGTGCTCTGGAGCCTGCACACTGCAACTACTGAGCCCATGTACCACAATTAGAGAGAAGCCCATGTGCCTCAACAAAAGATCCCGCATGCTGCAACGAAGATCCTGCCTGCCCCAGCTAAGACCCGACGCAGCCAAAAATAAAAAAAAAAATAAATAAATATTTAAAAATAAATAAATAAAATAAAATAGTAATGTGACTTTCCATATATATAAAACTTCTAAAGTAACACGTGGTATCTTTTGAGGAAAGTGATATAAATATGAAACTTTTTTGAATGGGTAAACAAACTATTTTCATTAATTATAAAATTTTAGGATATGTTCTAATGACATGATTTACCTTTCATTCCCAGAAATATCATTCTTTTCTTACTGTCTCAAGAATATAAAATGGGGACTTCCCCCGTGGTCCAGTGGTAAAGAATCCACCTTCCAATGCAGGGGATGTGGGTTCAATCCCTGGTTGGGGAACTAAAATCGTACATGCCGTGAGGCGACTAAACCTGTGCACCACAACTACAGAGCCCACGCACCCTGGAGCCTGCACACCACAGCTAGAGAAGAGAAAAAAAGAAAAAAACCCGCACGCCACAACTAGAGAGAAGTCCACATGCCACACCGAAAGGTCCCGCGTGCCTCAGCGAATATCCCGTGTGCCTCAGTGAAGACCTGATGCAGCCAAAAAAATAAAGAATATAAAATGATGGTTGTGAAGAGTTTCCCTATTTGTTGAAAGAACATGGATCATTTTAACCCCTTTTATCTGATAAGCAGTCTTTCCTGAAAAAGTTTTATTGGAATGCACAAGTACCTTGAACTTGGCTTTGTTTTTTGAAAATAATGTGTTCATGTTTTCCACTGCCATTTAGACAACTACTGAGTTGATTCATACCAGTGAAGAAAATGAATTTTTTGGTCGATTTGAGACACTTACAGCTGAGTCAGCAGCTACCAAAGAAGAACTTGCCAGTTATAAAGAGAAGGCAGAAAAACTTCAAGAAGAGCTTTTGGTAAAATAAGTAACATAGCTCCAATTTCTACCTATCTTAATTTTATTTCAAAGTGTATGTTCTCTTATATGAAAACAAACCCAGATCTATAACTTAACAGCTAGGAAAAAACTTTTGTAAATTTGATGAAAAGGTATTATATAATTTCATTACTGTCATCTTTCTTCTTTGGTTTTCCTTGGAATCTTTTTTAGGGGGATGCTTTTAATCTCTAGTCTGTTAATGAAAGAGGAGAAAGACATGTTAAAGAGTACTGTATATCCCCTGAGAACCAAAAGTAGAGGCTGATCAAATGATTTCACTTCTGTGGTAATCTGTGACTATACATATATGTGAATATAGATGAAAACTGTGTTTCTGAAATGTTTTTCCTGTTATTCTGAGGAAAATGAACATATTAGCATGAATTACACTCTCCTCTCTACCCTAAATTCTACATGTGATATTTTTAACTGAATGTTCTACTGTTCTATTCATTATGTTTTAGGTAAAAGAAACAAATATGGCATTCCTCCAGAAAGACTTAAGCCAAGTTAGGGATCAACTCAAAAAGGCAGAAGAGAAATTATCCTACTTCTTAGAAAAAGAAGATAATACCAAGGTACAAGAAAACAGAAAGTTCTGCACGTTAGAGCCACTTCCTATAGAAGTGGGTAAAAGCTCTGCATCACAGACAGATGGTACTCTCAAGGTCAACAGCAGCAATCAGACTCCACAAATTCTTGTTAGAAATGCAGGAATCCAAATTGATTTACGGAGCGAATGTTCATCAGAGGAAGTCACTGAAGTAATTAATCAGTTTACTGAAAAAATTGAGCAGATGCAAGAACTACATGCTGCTGAGATTCTGGATATGGAATCCAGACATATTTCAGAAACTGAAACCTTAAAGAGAGATCACTATGTTGCTATTCAGTTACTGACAGAGGAATGTGGTACCTTGAAGTCAGTGATACAGTGTCTGAGATCTAAAGAGGTATTTGGTTTTCATAATGTGTTTTTTCAACATTCTATGATATTTTTCCCCAGAATTTTATGTTTTTAAAGAGACAAAGAAATTTGGGGCAGTCTCTTCTTTATGATAAAATTACAATTTAAAATCTTTGCATTGTGTAGAGTCAAATAATAACGTTCCACAAAGCTCCTGTGCAAATTTAGAACCCAATGTTATCATTCCTTAATTTATTAATGTCTCTTATTATTATGGTAATATCCATGAAGAAAAAAATTAAAGACTGACTGTAAACCATGGATATTTCATTTATTGTGAAAGGTGTGACATATTTAATTGTTTTTTTCTTTTTTGACAGCATTACAAAAGAATAAAACTATTCATTGGATCCTGTTTTTATTAAAGCAAAAAAATATTATCTTTTGTTTTTTTTCTCTGATTAGGGCTCCTCAGTTCCTGAATTAACACATTCCGATGCTTACCAAAGTAGAGAAATATGTTCCAGTGGTAAGTTATATAAATTTCTAGAAGTTGTATAGTACTTGTTTAAAAAGAGTTTGTTTCTCTTTAATAGTCAATGGTTTTCTTTATTTTAGATTCTGGATCAGACTGGGGTCAGGGAATTTATCTTACACAAAGTCAGGGATTTGACACAGCATCAGAAGGCCGAGGCGAAGAAGGTGAAAGTTCAACAGATTCATTTCCAAAGAAAATAAAGGTACTAAAAGGCAGACATCTTTTAGTAAAACTTTCCATATTGAACATAGCAGTTTATTAGAAGTTAGTACAGAAGATCTATACTATAGTAAGATCTCTGAAGAGAGAATTGCATAGCTAGAAAGAACCTTGGGGCTCTAGTTTTATTTCTGTATTCTGCAGATAATAAAGTACAGTATATTTAATAGTTATTTGTATAAAGATTTTTTAAATTTTCTATTCCTAATATTTTTGTTTGCCAAAATTATTAAAGCAGTCTCACAAAGATGAGAACTTATCTCCTACATATTTCTTTTGGTCAAATTAGTGTCTAATAATTAAATCCAGGAAGAGCACATTAGGTAAATGTGGAACTTAGAGATGAGAGCTACACAAAGTCATAGGCTGTCTTCTGGGATTGGCTTACCCCTCCATAGGAAGACGACATTCCGTAATGGAGGCTGGTGTTTCCTTTCCGCAGTGGCTTTTCTAAATCAGTCTAACTGGGATAAAACTATGTTAAAATTTGTTTCTCTTTTCGTATCTGACTTTGCAGTCTTTGAAAAAATGTCCTAATTCTGGCTTTTGGGTTATGGTTTCTAGGGATTACTGAGAGCTGTCCATAATGAAGGCATGCAGGTGCTCTCTCTTACTGAGTCTCCCTGTAGTGACGGAGAAGACCATTCTGTTCAGCAAGCTTCAGAATCTTGGCTAGAAGAGAGAAGAGCTTACCTCAGTACAATCTCATCTCTTAAGGATTTGATTACCAAAATGCAAATGCAAAGGGAAGCCAAGGTACTCAAAGAATATTACGCATCTAAAAAGCTTTATATGATTTTTATCAATAATAAGTCACTTTACAAAATAAATTGTTGTCTTTTATGATGTATTTTCACATGAATTTCTATATACTGTTTAAATGCCCCAAGTTGCACACTTGAAAATAAATCTGTATCCTTTTAGGCTTCTAATACTGATTTTGGTTAGTAGGCAGATATCATTTTTAGAACAGTTCTTAAACATGCTTATTTGAAAACTAACTTTTGTTTTTTATAGGTTTATGATAGTTCTCAATCTCATGAGAGCTCCTCTGACTGGCGAGGTGAACTTCTGCTTGCTCTTCAGCAGGTTTTCTTAAAGGAGCACGGTATTTTACTAGCTGCATTTCAGACTGAGCTGACAGCTCTAGGTACTAGAGATGCAGTTGAATTATTAAACTGTTTGGAACAGAGAATACAAGAACAGGTATCAAAATGAAACTTTAAATCAAACTTTAAAACAAAGAATGCTTTTTAATAGTAATGAGAAAATGAGCTATTGATTAGTTTTAGAGTAAGTCTGAAGGTTAAAATTTTAACAGGAACCACTAAGAATATTTAGGAGAAAAATTATTACCTTAAATGTTTTGTCTTATGTTAGAAAATAAGCAAGACTAAAAATTAATGAGCTAATCATCCAACTTGGGAAGTTAGAAAAAGAGTAACAAAATAAGTCCAAAGAAAATAGAAGGAATAAAATACCATCAGTTCTCATTATTTGCAGTAGTTAGATTCCGTAAAGCTGCTGTGAATGTTGAGCTATTGCCACCAGGGGAAATAAGATGGGGGGGTGGGGGTAGGCTTCTGTGAGCACCTGGTGATGACATTTTTGTCAACCAGTCAATACAGAATCTTGTTTTATGTGTGTTTCTGTTTAAAGACACCCTATTTACTATGTATTGTTGACTCATTAACATTGAACTCATGGCCAACAGCATTATAACTTAAACCTAAACAAAGATTTTCTAACACATGCATTTTCTCTGTAATGTATCTTTCAGCCTTCTTATGCTTAGGCATACCAGATAGTACTTCATATCTATGCTTGGGGACCATTTTAAACAGCAAAATCACCAATAAAAAGCACAAAAGTATCAAAAATACAGCACTAAATAGATGGCAAACAGGACACTTGTTTATAGTATAAGAGATGAAAGAAGGCGGCAGAGTGTCACTTTGTTCGACTTCAGCTAGGAACATGCACATGTGGCAATTTCAATTTTTTGCTGTTGTGTGCACATGTAGGAGAGTAAACTTAAGAGCACCGCAAGTATTGAATTAAGGGTTACAGATAAATTTTAATGAGTAGGCAAATTCTTAAATATGTAATTCACAAATAATGAGGCTCAACTGTAATAAGGAAAAAAGAAATTAGTGAAATGCATACACTTGTACAGTAGAGAGCATAAACACGTTTGAAAGTTGATTCTTTGAAAGGTTAATAAAATAGAAACTTTTCTGGAGAATAGGTTAAGGAAAATGATAAAGCACACTTTTTTAAAAATTTAAAAACGGGATTATAACTAAAGATACGGCTGAGATATAAAAGTAATAGAATACTATGGATAATTTTACATCAATTCAAAAACTTTGGTGAAATGGGCAGATATTTGCTTATGAAAGCTCATTCAGATCCAGCATTCCACTCCTGGGTATATATCCAAAAAAACCCACTAATTCAGAAAGATACATGCACTCCAAAGTTCATAGCAGCATTATTTACAGTTACCAAGGTATGGAAGCAGCCTAAATGTCCATCAACAAATGAATAGTTAAAGGTGTGTGTGTGTGTGTGTGTGTGTGTGTGTGTGTGTGTGTGTGTGTGTATGTGTATGTATTTATGTATCTGTGCTCCCATTGTAAGATGATTGGAGAAATGCCCTGTCTTTTTATTAGAAAGCTAGTATAACCCTGTTACCAAAATCAGACAAAGATAATACAGGAAAGAAACTTCATGGGCCTATTTTATTCATGAACCATAGATGCAGAAATCCTAAACAAAATATTAACAAGCCAAATCCACCAATGCATATTTTTTAGAGACACAGTCACCGTATACTTATCCAGGGATGCAAAGGTAGCATACCATTAAGTAAAATTCATGTGACTCATCACTTTAACAAATTAAAGGGTAAAAAACCCCAGTGATTATCTCAAGAGATACAGTGAACAAATGAATGAATGCATTTCATATTTTAAAACACCTTAAATAACAAACTAAAAATAAAAAGGAATTTCATGAACTATATAACAGGTATATCTTGCAAAAACTACAACAAGCATATCTGATAGTTAAATGTTAAAAACATTCCTTAACAAAGGGTTAAGTAGTTTGCTCAACCTTGTCCTAAAGATCTAGCTAGAAAAGAAAAGCAAGAGAAATTAAATAAGGGTAGGAATAGGGAAGACCCCTCATCCACTTATATAGAAAACCAAAGAGAATCTACACATGTAGATTTTTTAAATCGATAGGAAAGTTTGGTTATGTTGTTGGATGTAGATCAAGATGTAAAAATCTTATTTCTCAACAACAAACAAAATGTAATTTTATGTATTTATTTACTTTTGGCCACGCCACACGGCATTTGGGATCATAGTTCCCGGACCAGGGATCAAACCCACACCCCCTGCAATGGAAGCATGGAGTCTTAACTGTTGGACCACCAGATAAGTCCAAAATTTAATTTTAAAAATAATTATTTACAGTGGCATTAAATGGACAAATTCCTAAAAGTATGCAAACTACTAAAACTAAGTCATGAAAAAATAGAAAATCTGAATGTATAACAAAGAGTTAAATTAGTAATTTTAAAACTTCTCACAAAGTAAAGTTCAATATCAGACAGCTTCACTAGTGAATCCTACCAAATGTTGAAAGAAGAATTAATACCAGTTCTTCACAAACTCTTGCAAAATAAAGAAGGGAACACTTCCCAGCTCATTTTATGAGGACAATATTGTTCCGATTCTAAAGCCAGACAGAAATACCACAAGAAAATAAATCTACAGACCAAATATCTAATGATATTAGATACCAGTGGAAAGCTGGACAAGTGATATAGATATGTGCTCATGGAAGAAATAGAGAGTATCCAATAAATATATGAAAAGATGTTCAAATAAAATGTGCTATATAATTCATACTGTGGAATACTATATAACATTGAAAATGAGTGTGAATTAGAGCTGTGTGTGTCAGGCTGGATGGTTCACCAACATGTTCGGTGAAAAAGGCAAATTAAACAAAAATGAATGCAGTATGATGCCGTTTATATAAAGTTTTAAAACAGAACTGTATATTTTTTAGGATATGTGTGTGTATGTACAGAGTACATGAAAATAACACCAGACTTAGAATTTGGTTATTTCTTGAGCAGATGGTGCAGAGGAGGATGTATTCAGGGAGTTGTACACAGGAGACTTCAGCTGTATAAGGGCTGTTTCTTAGGCTAAGTGCATGGGTGTTTATTATATTATTCATCATGTTTTATTGTGTGTTTAAAGAATTTTGAAATAAATGTGGAAACTATTATCTAAAAAGTAGATCCCAGTGAGCAGGAAGAGAACGTTAGTAACATCTTCCCAAAATTTTAGCATGTCGTTCTTCAGACTTCCTGGTTGTTAATTTTATTGTTTTTACATCTCTCTTGATTTTTTTTTTTTTTTACAGGGTATTGAATATCGAGCAGCCATGGAATGCCTCCAGAAAGCAGATAGAAGGAGTTTGTTAGCTGAAATTCAAGCACTGCATGCTCAGATGAATGGTAAGAAAATGACTCTGAAAAGAGAACAAGAGAATGATCAGCCAAGCCAAGGTATGCTATATGACAGGCTCACGTGGTGACACAAATAGGTGAAACGGTTTCACTTTATTATTATTCAGTTAAAACACATTTTTTCTTAGTCACATTTTCTTCTCATTCTCACATCAGGAAGTTAATCTACATTAATTAGGGATTAAAGGGGTGTCCAATTTGTCTTAAGAGATACGTGTGTGTGTGTGTGTCTATATATATATATATGTATACACACATATATAATTTAAAAAAATTTTTTTTTAGAGTTGAAAAATATTTGTTTACATTAGGGTTCTCTGACCAGGCCAAAACTCATTCTCAGCTTTGGGAATGAAATAAAAAATGCTCAGTTATGCTGTGCCATCTAAGCTTATTGCTGCATCTTAAAAGCAGCACTTCTTGAATTTGGGAGGAGGAGGTAGTAGTGGAGGTAAGGGGGTTATTGCTCAGTCGCAAGAGAAAAAATGCTGTCTGCACCAGACAGGCTGGTAAGGACATGCTTTAAAATATCAAAGGACTTTGCTTTTATCTCCTGTAGAGGTTGAAATTGGCTTTAGTTAGCTATGTGTGGAAAAAGAATGATGGTTAACTCTTACAGAATACTTTAATCCAACAGACAGCAATTTTCTGACATATAAACAGATACATTTAATTTAAAATGAATAAGCATTGCCTTGATCAGGTTGTTTCACCCATTAAGTTCATTATCTTTCTTTGTTTTGAAGCTCTATGTGTGGATAACCTAAAAGAAAAAGAAATTCTCAATGGAAGTAACGATTTCTTTTTAATACCTTTTTTGTGTGTGCGAACTGTAACATACATACAAAAAATGCAAAAATATACAGTATAAAAACTATTAAATGAATACCTGTGGAAACCTCATCCATGTCAAGTATTCCAGAATTCCCCTCCTGCTACTCTGTAGTAATATAGAACACATCTTCCTCTGTGGTACCCTGGAGGTAACCATTGTCCTGATTTTTTAACTGCCTATTTATATATTCCTAAACCACGTAAGTTTAAGGTTTTCCTTGCTCTTGAACTTTATCACTCTGTATGTATTTGCGTCTTGTCTCTTTCACCTCTCTATAACATTCTTCTAAGTTACCACATTTATCTCTAGTTTATTCGTTTTTGTTACTGTATAGAATTCCCTTGTGTGAATATTTCACAATTTATATATCCATTCTGCAGTTGAACATTTAAGTTGTTTCTACTTTTTAGCTATTAAATTTAGTCTCTTCTACACATTGTTATGCCATGTTTCTGATGCATACATGCGTGAGTCTTCTGGATACATACCCAGGAGTAGAATTGCTAGATCATAGAATACATATCATCAAATTTATTAGACAATGCCAGACTGTTTTCCAAAGTGGTCATACCAATTTGTGCACTTTCTAGCAGTACATGAAAGTTCTGTTGCTTCACATTTTTGCCAAAAGTTGATATTGTCAGCCTTTCGTTGCCAATCTGGTGGATATGTGGTGGATTGTTGTTGTGGTTTTAATTTACATTTCTCTAATAACTGAATTGGCTTATTTGTGGTGTGATTATTGGCTAGCTGGATTTTTGCTTTTGTGGTATGCTTGTTCAAATCTTTTCACTTTTCAATAGAGGAATCTTAAATTGAGCTGCAGCTGGAAATCATTAGAGATTAAAGTGAAATTTTTCATCATATCTAGTGAAGACACATACATGTCTTTGTCTTCATTTCTGTTTAATATAAAGGTAGAAACACCTGTACTTTTGCCAATTTTGAAAGTTATACCAGTCTCACATTTGTCATTGAAAAGCTGAAGAATTTAAATATCTTTAAATTAGAGAAAACAGGTATAATGAGGTTACAAATTAAATATATCCCTTATATTTAGACATAGGATTAATTGCAGATTATTTTTGGAGAATTTATTAGTATTTTACTTAACTAAATAGGACCCTGTTGAAAGCTTAGTTAGTATCACATAGATACATATTTATAAATGTAAATCCTTAGACTCTACTCTCTAAGAAATAGTTTTAAAATTCTCACTTAGCATGAACACTCTAAAGCCAATGTAATTCCTGTCTCATGACATCAGTAATATGAATTGTAATAGGAAGTAATGAACTTTGATAAAATTTTTTAAGTTAAAAATACATTTAGGGTAGAATAGAGAAACAGAAGAACAGAGTTAAAATCACCCCTGGAATCTCCTAAATCCTAAACTAATGACTATTAAAACCCAGGAAATATGTCTCCAGACACATTTCATTGTGCATGTGTACATAAGTTTATATTTTTTATAAAAATGGATCCTGATGTATATATTTCATTACATTTTTTTCATTTATTATCCTTAGGGATTTAAATATTTCACTTTGTTTTCATTGTGACAAACATGTAGCAAGGGTTTGGTATGTTTTTAAAGAAAAAACCGTAATCCAAATTGGCGTTTGGACTTCCCACTTTTGTTATAATGAAATTCCTAGGGACTGTCTGCGAAGGAGGGCTGAACAAAACAAGCAAGCAGTGCTAATCATTGTAGTCAGAGTTATGGGGTGACTCCTGCAAGTACTTCGGCTATCAAAAACCATTGGAATTTTTTAGTGTGAGCTATCAAAATTCTGAATGAACAAATATAAGTTCCTATTTATAGTATTATGTGAGCACCTCAAGTTTTTTTTTTTTATTTCAAGTCTTGTATCCAGTAATGAATTGTTAAGTTTTTATCATCCTTATATACTTATACAAAGTTCTGAAATCTTGACAATATAGCACTATGAGGAAAATATGCATATGCATGTATTTATATAAATAGCTAACTTTGGGGGCTGTAATCTTTTCACATTTACTTTATAGTAATCTCTTAAATAACAAGTCAGTTATTATCAACAAAATATAAGCCAAATATGAGTTACTAGATCATATTTTAAATATTAATAATTTTTCATTTAGAACTCTTGGAATATAATATGCAGCAGAAGCAGTCTCAAATGCTGGAGATGCAAGTGGAGCTCAGCAGTGTGAAAGACAGAGCAACAGAGCTTCAGGAACAACTGAGTTCTGAGAAAATGATGGTTGCTGAACTGAAAAGTGAACTTGCACAAGCTAAACTGGAACTAGAAACAACACTCAAGGCACAGCATAAGCACCTAAAGGAATTAGAGGCATTCAGGTGTGCCAGTCTTCCTAATTATAAACCTGTATTAGTGAAGCACTTGGAGTAATTTTGTCACAGACATTGTGCATATCTTACAAAAATGTAACATTGTATATAATATTTAAATAACATAAAACTGTTACTTATAGGAAAAACTACAGTGGAAAGGAAGCACCCAAAATTTTTCCAAATGATAAACTCATGATTAGGTATTTTGGCGTATTCTCTACGTGGCTTCAGTTCTGTTTGAGACTTGTTGTTGTATAAGATTAAGATACATAAATTTGACCTTCATTTTACCACCAAGTAATTTGTAGTGATATTTATGATCCCAATGGAATTCATGGTTTAGTTAGCTAAAATATGCAAAATTTTTTGAAGATAATGCTTGTAAAAAGGATGAATTTGTTGGTGTAAATACTGAGATATTCTGCTTGCCAAGGACACATTACAAGTATAGTCATTATTTTGAACTTTTTCACACACTAACAGCGGTTCTTCTGTTCAGTAGAAGTTAAAGGAAATTTTTATTCATATTATTTTGTAACAATAAATTGTTTACAATGGTAAATAATAACTAATAGTTATATTACTAGAAACAGTTAATTTGACTGAACCCCAGTCAAAAAATCTTTAATCTTTACATGGTTTATATTTTCCTATTAGCAGGTTTATATTTTCCTGTTAGCGAGTTTATTTTTTATTATTATTATTATTTTTAATTAAGTTATTTATTTTTGGCTGCATTGGGTCTTTGTTGCTGCACACAGGCTTTCTCTAGTTGCGGCGAGTGGGGGCTACTCTTCCTTGTGGTGTGCGGGCTTCTCATTGCGGTGGCTTCTCTTGTTGTGGAGCACGGGCTCTAGGCACATGGGCTTCAGTAGTTGTGGCACGTGAGCTCAGTTGTGGCTCATGGGCTCTAGAGCACAGGCTCAGTAGTTGTGGCGCACGGGCTTATTTGCTTCGTGGCATGTGGGATCTTCCCGGACCAGGGATCGAACCCATGTGCCCTGCATTGGCAGGCTGATTCTTAACCACTGAGTCACCAGGGAAGCGCCACCTAGTTTATAACATGCCACCACTTTTCAGTGGAAGCTGTTCTCTGTCAATAATATACTTGGTCAAAGTAGTTTTATGAAAGTTCATTTGTCTCTGTGATTTAGGTTGGAAGTTAAAGATAAAACGGATGAAGTACATTTGCTTAATGACACATTAGCAAGTGAACAGAAAAAGTCCAGAGAGCTTCAGTGGGCTTTGGAGAAAGAGAAAGCCAAGCTGGGACGCAGTGAAGAGCGGGATAAAGAAGAACTTGAGGTATTGTTATCTTTGTCTTTAAATATCTGTGAAAAAATCCACAGTGATAGAAGAGAGACATTCCTCTTCCTATAATGTTGACCTTAGACTCATTATTAGGTATAATAAGTCGTTCACTATGTGTTGAATATTATAATGTTATCTAAAGTATTATCAGGAATTGCTAATGGTATGATCTTTTTTTGTTTTGCTGCATCCAAGGATGCATAGAGACTGTTCTGCTACAGCATGTGTTTTAGGAATTTGAATTAGTGCATATATAATTTGATAAATATGGCAATTGTGTCTTTTTAATGCAGAAGTAGTTTAGGTTCCTGTTTTCTCCTAGGGAAGGAGAGCAGCGATACTTTTCTGGCAGCAGGAGCCCTTGCTACTATATTTTAAGACGCTGGGCTCTCTCCCAGAGAGGCACACCCGAGCCTTGCACAGCTCACAGCTCAAAGCAGGTTGTACTGCAGGCAGTGCCACTTTAGCAGTTCCCCCTGGCTCGGAGCTCTTCTTCTATCCACATAATCCTGGTATTCGCTAGCTCTGTGCTAAAAAACTGTGTAGCCAGAATCCAGATTTTCTGCCGTTACTTTTTTGGGTTTTTTGGGTTTTTTTTAATGTCTACCATGGATGGTAGCCTCCAGGCACAGTGAGCTTTCTACCTAGCAAGGACATGTTATTTCCTCAGGTATTGATTACTATTTTTTTAATCATTACAAATTTTTATAGGTTTTGAGTAGTTTGTCCCTAAACCTGCTCTCCTCATAAGCCCTATTATTTTTAGTTATGTGGTATGGTATTGGAAAATTCAAGGGTTTTCAGGAACTCCCATCACATTATATCAGAAATACTTTTCTTTTCTTTTTTTCTTTAACTTTATTTTATTTTGTTTTTATTTTTGGCTGCATTGGGTCTTCGTTGCTATGCGTGGGTTTTCTCTAGTTGCGGGGAGCAGGGGCTACTCTTCATTGCGGTGCGTGGGCTTCTCATTGCAGTGGCCTCTCTTGTTGCGGAGCACGGGCTCTAGGTGCACAGGCTCAGTAGTTGTGGCTTGTGGGCTCTAGAGTGCGGGCTCAGTAGTTGTGGCGAACGGGCCTAGTTGCTCCGCGGCATGTGGGATCTTCTGGGACCAGGGCTCAAACTCGTGTCCCCTGCATTGGCAGACAGATTCTTAACCACTGCGCCACCACGGAAGCCCAGAAATACTTTCATTTTTAAAGGTTATTAATCCTAGAAGAAATGTACTCTGCTTCATATTTCTTAACCAGATATGATTAATGTTGGGAGAGAAAATATTACGTAGCTTAGCCCTATTTTGTTGATATTCTTTGATGAAAATCAACTGGCTGTCCAAATAATTACACTCTAACCACTGAAAATACAAGTTAGTAAATTGGATAATCAGTTCTTTTACCAGGTACTATCAACTTAGTATTAATAAAGGCACAATTGTATACTTAATATTATTGAAAGTATTCTCCATAATATTAACATAAATTCTTAAATTCAACTTTCTCCTACAAGGATCTGAAATTTTCACTTGAGGGTCAGAAACAAAGGAATATTCAGCTAAATCAACTTTTGGAACAACAGAAACAACAACTAAATGAATCACAGCAGAAAATAGAATCACAGAGAGTGCTACATGATGCCCAGTTATCCGAAGAACGAGGTCGAAACTTGGAGCTTCAAGTACTTCTTGAATCTGAGAAAGTTAGAATTCGGGAAATGAGCAGTACCCTGGATAGGGAACGGGAATTACATGCACAACTACAGAGCAGTGATGATAGTGGGCAGTCTCGGCCATCCTTACCCTCTGAGGACCTCCTTAAAGAGCTTCAGAAACAGCTAGAGGAGAAACACAGTCGCATAGTAGAATTGTTAAATGAGACTGAGAAATATAAACTGGATTCTTTGCAAACAAGACAGCAAATGGAAAAGGATAGGCAGGTTCACAGGAAGACATTGCAGACAGAACAAGAGGCCAACACTGAGGGACAGAAAAAAATGTATGAGCTTCAGTCCAAAGTGGAAGATCTTCAGCGCCAACTGGAAGAGAAAAGGCAACAAGTTTACAAGTTAGACCTTGAAGGGAAACGACTGCAAGGAATTATGCAGGAATTCCAAAAGCAGGAACTAGAACGAGAAGAAAAACGAGAAAGTAGAAGAATTCTGTATCAGAATCTTAATGAGGTAAATTGACATTTTGTTTTAAAATATTTTTTAAAAGAATACTGTAGCCATGTGATCATATATAATTTTGATATTGGATTAAATTATTTAAATAGCTATGTACAAATCATTTAAAAATGAAATCTATAGAAGTTTATTTGGAATAAAAACAATAACTGTGTTCCCCTAAGAAAGAATGTGATGTGCTATTTATTTTATAATGATTGCTCTTCCCTTTTCTGTCCAAAATTGCCAGCCAACCACTTGGAGTTTAACCAATGATCGAACCAGAAATTGGGTTCTTCAACAGAAAATAGGAGAGACAAAGGAATCAAGCTATCCTAAAATGATTGAAATGAATGGAGGAGGAGCTGGCTATAATCATGAATTAGAAACGATCAGACAAAAACTTCAACATGTGGCTTCAAAACTACAGCATCTAGCCCAGAAAGCCTCCAATAGGTTAGAATTTTCTGCCTGACCTTTGGAAATGGCATTCTTAGACAAGCTGGACAGAATCTGTCACTCACTCTTAGCTAGCCAGGGGTGGGAAATTCAAATTTTAAAGTTAATTCATGTTTACATTAGGAGGTGATATTCTTTAACAAAACTCACATACCTGAAAAAAAATATCGTTAACATCCTGACTCAGGGAAAGAGAACACTTAATGTAAAGGAGAAGTAAGAGGTGAAGCAGTGTTGCCTGATGTGTAATGTTTGTGTTAGTCAACACTGCTCCTTGAGATGATATGTTTTGACTTTTTGCCCTTTTTTTTTTTTTTTAAGACTACAGTTTGAAACAGCAGATGATGAAGATTTTGTTTGGGTTCAGGAAAACATTGATGGAATTGTTTTACAACTACAGAAATTAACTGGCCAGCCAGGCGAAGAGGTAAGACTTTCTAAAAACACTTTGTATAGTATCGAGAGCAAAGATTTAATGGAAATTATATGAATCATTTGAAACTGGCACTGTATGTTCTAAAGAGTTTTAATTATATCTTTACATTTATTTAAAATAATAATGTTTGCCTTTCCCCAATAGAAGGTAGTGAAAGTTTGAGGGGAAACAAAATTATCATTATTGAATAATTATAATTCTTATTATATTATGAAAAGTTTCTTGAAAGAATAGTCTGTCTTTTACCCTCACCACTCCATGAAACCACCCTCAGGATGCTACCAGTGTGTTGACAATTGACTAATCTGGTGAATCTTTTCAATCCCTGTAATTCTTGGCTTCTTTGTAGCATCTGATACTTTTGACCTCTTCCATTTTAAATACCCTCTCTTTCCTTTCCTTTTGTGTTAATATTCTCTCATTTCTTCTATTTCTTTCATCAATCACCTTCATGAGTTCTTCTTATGCTCATCCATTTTTTTCCTCTAACTGAAAGCTCATTCATTCCCACAGCCTGAATTCTCAGTAGACTTAATTATTGAACAAATACTTACATTGGGCACCTGCTGTGTGCCAGGTACTATACTGGGTTCTGGGGCTATAGTGAACAAATCTGATAAAAATCTCACCTTTATGGAGCTTATCTTCTTGTGGACTATGGTTCTATTCTGAAACCTTTGTCCTGTGGTGCAGGTTTATCTTTTCACTTAGTTATGAGACATCTTTCCTTGGGGAAACATACCCCATAGTGACCCCTTTAGCAATCTCACAGGCACAATCCAAACTGAGCATCGTCTTCCTTTTCTCCTTCCTATCCCAAACCCACATTTTTGGTCATGATATCACCCAGTTTAGAGAGTTGAAAGTCACCCTAGACCCTTTCCTTCATTCTTACTTGCACATCCAAGCAGTCACTAAGTCCTGTGCCCTCTACCTCCTAAGTGCCTTTAGTCATTGCCTGCATTCAGGCCTTCAGCATTTCTCACCTGGACTGTTGGCAGTAACTTCCTGATGTGTCTGCCTGACATCAGGATCTTTCTCCTCTAATTTACTCTACTTTGCGCAGTACTGTCAAAGGAATCTTTCTCACACGTAGATTTTGTTTATGGCATGCTACAGCCTAAAGCCTTTCATGGCTCTTCACTACCTACATTTAGGTCTATTATCCATAAAATGAAAGCAACCTTTAATCTTAACAGGTGTGTTTTAGCTCCTTAAAAGCAACACACTCACGCTCAAGCCTTTGTGCCTTTACATGTACTCTTCCTTCTGCTTAATATGCCCTTCTTTCCTGCCTAGTAGAATCCTACTTATTATTTAAGACGCAGCTCAAGCACTATTTCTTCATGAAATCTGTTGTTCTCAGTGACTTCACATTTTATATGCATTATTTGTAAAAGTTTGTGCTTATATGACCTTTTGCCATTTTGTCTTTTAGCCTACCTTAAGGTCCCCAAGTACTTCTTGTGGCTCATTAACTGAAAGACTACTAAGACAAAATACTGAGCTGACAGGACATATCAGCCAACTGACTGAAGAAAAGAATGACTTAAGAAACATGGTTATGAAGCTGGAGGAGCAGATCAGGTGTTATCGACAGACAGGAGCTGGCAGAGATTATGTACGTCTGATTTTATCATGGCAGCATACTAAGCATCTGATTCTTAGTAGGATCACTGGAAAATTTTATAGGAATGACAGTAATAATAATAGCTATTATTTATTTATGGGGAGCCTTCTCTGCCAGATTCTGGGTTATATATGTTCAGAATCTCTTATCCACACCCTGCCTTGCACTTCAGAAAACTGAAGTCAGTAGTCAAACCAAGATATACTTATCTCCAAAGCCAAGTACTTTGCTACCTATGGACCGATTGCAGATACATGTGAAGAAGTGTTCACATGTGCATTCTGCCTGTTCGTGTCAGTTATTTATCAGTAATTGTGTTCATAACTGAAGTGGAAAATGCCATTAAATTACATATTTCAGTCTAATAAACTACTCTGGGAATTTATTTAAATTTTTTCCATTTAAAAACTACAAAATACTAAATTGCTAGCTCTGTTACCATCCAATATAAAGATAGGAAGGACCTGTAAGACCAACTGTGTGGTCAGATGCATGATAACACATCCACACAGCCTCTATAGAGACCCACTTCCCTATGTACAAGTTGGGTTTTATTTCCCCACTTCTCCAGTGTACTTTTTCAGGCACAGGCTCAACATTTGAACCCAGCTGGTCCATTTTTAAAGTCTACCAAAAAAAACAAGCAAAAAAAGGGAAATTCCTTGGTGGTCAGTGGGTTAGGACTCTGCACTTTCACTGTTGTGGCCTAGATTCAGCCCCTAGTCGGGGAACTAACATCCTGATAACCTTTAGTGCAGCACGGCCAAAAAAAAAAGTCTCTAGACTTTTTTAGTTGAAAGCTCTACTAATCCAAACATCTTCTCTGGGGCCAGGCTTTCACACGGATTTTTAGTTGTAAAGTTAATCTACTCAGCAAGGTCATAAACTTAAAAGTTAGTGGATATTCTTTAATGTCAGTTGAGATTGGCTTTGAACTTCCCTGTCTGAGGTTGGAAAGCTGAGCATTCTATAACCCTCATAGGGATACCTTTGATATGTTTAATTCAGATTCTTCTTCAGAAACTTGTTCTTTAAAATCATGTAAGTAGGCTCTGGCCTCTGCAGTCTTCTAGGTTTTCATTCAGTGGTGGCCCCAACATTGAAGCCATCATTGCTTCAGAAAAAGAAGTCTGGAACAGAGAAAAGTTGACTCTCCAAAAATCCTTGAAACGGGCAGAAGCTGAAGTATACAAACTAAAAGGTGAACTAAGAAATGAAGCTTTACTTCAAAATCTGAGCCCTGACTCTGAGCATGCCACTGTAAAGGTAGGAGACATCTTCCATCTAAATGTATACTAGAATTGGTCCTCTGCTTTTGCCTTATTTCATCTATCACTAACCTTAATTGTCAGACTAAAGAATTTTAGGTGGCACTCAGGCTGTGTCTCTAGGTCTCTGTACTCAGTCTGTCATTGAATGCAGATCTCTAGCTGGTCACAAAAAAATTGTGGTGAAGCATGCCCGGGTTTGGGACAAGATTAAGTTCTATTAATGGTCACAGAGGCAGCACCTTGAGCTCATGGTCCCATTTCCCACAGTCTCATCCCTAAAAGACCAACAGAAAGTTAGCTTTTCAACTCCCAACAGAAGCTCTCTACTACTGTCAGTATTAGAGGATCATGCTCTGTAAGTGGTAAGCCCTCTGAATAGTCTCTCTAATGACTAATGATGAATATTGTAGTACAACTACCTTAACCAGTTAACGTAAAATCCAAAAAAAAACAAGGAAAGAAAGAAAATGTTTGGAATATTTATTCCAGCTATGGAGTGAACATAAATTTATGACTCTTAAAGGGACAGAAAACATTAACATTGAAAAAGTTAAATAGATCAGTGATGATACTAATAAAGTAGCTCTATACAATTAAAAAAACTCAGGTGATAATGCAAAGACAAAAATTTTTGCAATGAATATGATTAATAGGAGCTAAAATCCATTCACTAAAGGGAGGCAGAAGTATAAAGGTTTAACTTTACTTTTTACCTTTGTTGATAAAGTAGAAAACAGTGATAGGGTACCTGCCATTCTACTACTGCCACTTTTTAAAAATAAAGTCTAGGTTATCTTCCCCTAGAGAACAGTTTGAATAACTTCTTAATAATGTCTTTATGTTTTTCTTTTCTTTAAACATAGAGAATTTATGGCAAATACCTGAGGGCAGAAAGTTTTCGGAAAGCTCTCATTTATCAAAAGAAATACCTGCTTCTGTTACTGGGTGGGTTCCAGGAATGTGAGGATGCCACCCTGGCTCTGCTTGCCCGAATGGGGGGACATCCAGCCTTCACGGATCTAGAGGTGATCACCAGCCGTCCAAAGGGCTTCACCAGGTTTCGGTCAGCTGTCAGAGTGTCCATGGCAATTTCGAGGTAAAATACTTGAAAGAAAATGCATTTTAATAGACTTTCTAAAGAGATTAGTTATTTTCAGTTCTCTTTTCTCTGCCCGTTGTGCTCCATATTCATATAGTATAAGACACTTGCCATCACTGAAACATGTCTACTTCTCTCTACGTTTTCATCCTTTAGTCAGGGATACTTTATGTTATACTATAGAGAGCCTATGAGAAGGGCCCTCCCAGAGGCAGGCAGCCAGTGATTCGGCTGGGACATCCAATCTGGGTTGTCTCTCTTTTCTTTTTTTAATTAATTTATTTATTTAGTCTCTTTTTTTTTAATCTGAATAAGTCCATGAACTAGTTCAGACATATAAATAAAAGAGATCATAAGAGAGAAAAGTGTTTTTTGAAAAGTTACTTAGGCTGACATACATTCATTTTCTTCATTACTAAAATAACCCACTCTCACAGCCCAGCTACAGAAAGCCCTGGCCTGACTCTGCATTGGACTGTGCTGTTGCTTTTGTCACTCCTTCTCTGGTAGTTCCAAGCTAGGAACTCTGGTTATACCCAGACACCTAGATACCTTCTCCATGCTTCTTCTCCCTTTTACTTCTGTAGGAGCCAGACAGTCTCGAAGGAAATTTTTTTTTTAAGTATTACCCAATTCCGTTATATTGAGGTTATTTACAAGTACCTCAAAAGACCACGAAGGCAGAATAAAAGGTGTGATTTATGTTTTTGTGTGCTGGGTAGCATCTGCTGGCTTTCAGCTCCTCACTGCCCTTCTAGGCCAGCCTCCATACTGCCAGGGGCTTACAGCCTGCGGATTGTGTCTCCCAGACTCCTTGCCAAATGGCGTCCTTTTTCGTTCTGTCTTTTCTTGGCAGTAGCACAAGAATTAGAAGGTTGGAGAAAGCAAAGAGCTTTCCTTCCTCATCTTTTCCTTTTCCTTTGTCATCTTTCATTCCCTTCATCACCTTATACAGCTTGTACAGGGTTAAGTGCTGGGAGATGCATGATAAAGAAAAAAGACATAATCCCTGCCTAAATCCCTGAAGGCAGCTCACTTTCTAGTGGGGCATACCAATATGCACATAACTTAGGAGACACTAAATGACAGATCACAGGAGTTAGCTATTAATTTCGATTTCAAGAATTCGGGAAGGCTGCATGAAAGCCAGTTGCCATTGAAGGACTTCACTTTTTCACCCTCTTTTTCTTGACCTCTTATATGTTTATTGTATTTTGACCCTCCTAAAACTGAGCCTTGAAAATAGTTGGAATTAAGAAGTCAAACCGGGCTTCCCTGGTGGCGCAGTGGTTGAGAGTCCGCCTGCCGATGCGGGGGACCGGGTTCGTGCCCCGGTCCGGGAGGATCCCGCATGCCGCGGAGCGGCTGGGCCCGTGAGCCATGGCCGATGGGCCTGCGCGTCCGGAGCCTGTGCTTAGCAACGGGAGAGGCCACAACAGTGAGAGGCCCGCGTACCGAAAAAAAAAAAAGAAGTCAAACCTGGTGTTCCAGAAAGCTCTTTGGGCTAGGACGGGGCAGGCAGCAGCTTGCTACAGCTGGGCTGTGACACAGCCTCCCCTGTTCCTTTTGAAGCCATCACTGCTTTTCATCCCTGATTACATGGCCTCACTCCTTTTCCAGTTTTCCCTGCTCTCTCTTACTGCCAATTTAAGGGTCTTTCTGTTCTCTTTCCATCTCATCTCCCCTTTAGTCTCCATTCTTCTTCTTTTCATTTCTTCTCACCCTTTCTTTGCCCATCCAATTAACCTTTTCTGCTTTTGCTCTTCATCTGTTATTTTATTTTATTTTATTTTTTGGCGGTACGCGGGCCTCTCACTGCTGCGGCCTCTCCCGTTTTGGAGCACAGGCTCCGGATGCGCAGGCTCAGCGGCCATGGCTCACGGGCCCAGCCGCTCCGTGGCATATGGGATCTTCCCGGACCGGGGCACGAACCCACGTCCCCTGCATCGGCAGGTGGACCCTCAACCACTGCGCCACCAGGGAAGCCCTGCTCTTCATCTCTTTATGTCCCATGTACCTCTAAAGCCAGAACCTGGTACTGGCAAAAGAAGAGACCTCTGGTGCCTCATGGGAAGCCCTGTTCTTCTGTTCCAGTCAATTTTGCCACAAACCAGGGGACATTTGCATAATCTTAGATGAGGCAGTCATGTGATTATATAGAAATTTGTTCTGCATTCATATTTAAACGTATGACTTGATTTTTGTTGTAAGTGTATGTTTATACTCTTTACACTGTAGATGTTCTGTGAAATTCTTTCTTGGGATCTTTTTTAGAATGAAATTTTTGGTTCGACGGTGGCATCGAGTGACAAGTTCTGGTTCCATCAATATTAACAGGGATGGCTTTGGATTGAATCCAGGTGAAGTCAAAATAGAATTTTTTCTTATGTTGATGATGCTGTAAAATTACTGCACGTGTAATACCTTCCAAATAATGTGTTCTGGGACCCATGTTGTCCGAAGACAAAGCCCTTATAACTAACAAAGCTGGGGACCTTGCTGTTCTAAAGAGTAATAAAAGCTGATATTTATGGAGCACTTAGTTCACACTAGGCCCTGCTTTTTTCCATGTATTCTCATAATCCTATGATGTAAATACAGTTACTATTCTTTTTACTTTACAGACGAAAAACTGAGGCATGGAAAGCATTTGTCATTTGTCCCAAATTACCCAGTAGGAAGTGGTAGAGTCAGCAGCAAACCCTGACAGTCTGGCTCCAGAGCCTACTCTTTGCACAACTGCGTTTAAGGCTCTGGTTCAAGATAGGATTGCTGTTACTCTAGTATATGAAAGTTTTGATTTGAAATTTTCACAATTTAGCAATATTCAAACAGGTTTCTGTTTACCAGTAGGTGATATAACAGTTAAAATTCCTTCTCTCTACACTGAAACATTAGGGCTTCAACATTTCAGGCAAAAGGATGAGGTCAAAAGCTGGGGAGCACACAGAATTATAGACACACAGCATATCTATATGTATTGGTAGTAAACCACTGTTACATGTTTTACACAGAGAAAGAGGAAAATATATGTGGTACTCTAAGCAAAATGTTTTTGAAATACGCCTCCTTATACTGAAACAGCTGAAATTTGTACCATAATGAATTCTGTGTTGTAAGTTAGCATATCTTGGTTTCAAGTTTTTTCCAGTAAAAGCCAGTATACTAGAGTGATAAAAGGACTTGGCTGTATTCATCTAATATTTTTTATCCACATTGCCTTTTCTGTCAAACCACACACAGACACCCCTCACTTCACCTCTAGTTAAAACTAAGAAGCGGTCTTTAAAAAATAAAATAGTTTATTTTCTTAGAGGTGTAGTTCCAGATTATCAGAAATACTAATATCCAAAGGTAAATGAAACAAGCTGTACTATTGTTTCTCTCCTGTAGCAAGAATAATTGAAAGTGACTATACATAGGAGATAGTAGTGTAGTACAGTATAGTAAGTCTTTTGAACCCTTATCCATTTTGTAGAAATTTTTCAAGGGCTTGGTATTTTTTTTCTTTACAAGGTACATTTTGGATTACTTTAGGTGCCGAAAAGACTGACCCATTTTATCATTCTTCTGGTGGGCTGGAGCTATATGGAGAACCAAGACAGAGTACGTATCGCTCAAGATCAGATCTGGACTATCCAAGGTCTCCTTTACCATTTCAAAATAGGTAAGAATTTGATGAAATCTATACTAATATACTAATACTTAACAGAGAATGAAGGACAGTGTTAGGGCTTTGACTTCTTTGCATTGAAATAGCTAAATGTGTCTTTAGTTATGTATTAGTTACATAATCTAAAGCTCAGAATCAAAAACAGTTTTTGAATTTGTAACTGGTTTCCAAGGGTATAGGAAACAGAGCTGATCAAGTGTTATTTAGTATGTATGCTGTGGCTAGACATTGAGAAAGGTATTAACTAAAATTGAGAGTCTGGAATTATGAAAACACCTCTAAAGTTTGCAGGGCAAGATGCATTTATATATATGCAGCCTTTATTGATGGCCTCTGCGACAGGCAGTGTACTGGATGTACATTCTTTTGATGACTTAGTAGCTGCTTTGAATTTATTGAAGAGTTTTTTCCTTTCCACATGATTCAGACTCAGTAGTATGGGCTATATAGATTGAGCAGTGTACAAGTGGTCTACCTTTTGAGGGCAGGGTGGTGGTAGGCTGAGTTACTTGTATTGTTTCTGGATAATTGGGATTCATGTTTGTATTTTTAATCTCATAGGTACCCAGGTCCTCCAGCTGATTTAAATCCTGGTTCCTTAGCATGTTCTCAGCTTCAGAATTATGATCCTGACAGAGCCCTGACAGATTATATCACTCGGCTAGAGGCACTGCAGAGACGACTTGGAACTGTACAGTCAGGTACCCTCAGGTTAACCAAGTATTGGCAGCACCATAGTGCTTGATAGACCCGGAACGCTTTCTCTTTCTGAAATTCCTTGACCTTCCTCATTAGGATAATCAAATCTTACAGTTCAGTGCCTGAGTTGCCAGGCTAGACTTTAGGAATTTAAGACAAAACATGATTTATCACCCTGGATCCCATTCTCAGCCCCCCAAAATTCCTGCTCATCTCATTGAAAAGACTGATTAGGGGAAATGCACGACGAGCACCAATGTGCAAAGTACTCTGAAGCTTACACAGTCTGCTAGAGAACTTGTTCCTAAGTAATACATCGTGAGGCATGCAAATAAGGGATAGCGAGATGAGAGGAGGACGCAAGTACTTTAAGCACTTACTGCAGCCATTATCTCTACTAGGACCTTGTACTCTTACGTATGATCCAAGGAACTCATCCCATTCAAAAGACTGTAAGAATGACGTTTTATTTTTCTCTGCTCAAAAACACACGCAGAAAAATTTCATTATTAGTAGAAGTGGATTCCCTTCCTTGTTTATTGTGAGAAAAACCTCTTTTCCCGTCTCTCTTCAGTTCACTCCGATTCAAAGATTTTGAATCATTTTAATTTAATGAGCTTTAAGTCTATATATATATATATATATATATATATGTTACTATTATTAGAGACCCTTTTCTCCTACTATTCCCACAAAATAGATAGGACTAATAACCAGTTATTTAAGTTAGTAGTTTATCTCTTCATACAAGAAATCACCTAACCCAAGAAACTTGTAGAAAACTTTTATTATCATAGCTGGGCCTTGTTGGTTTGAGCATCTAAATTTCACAAGACCCAGATTTTGAAGACCAAAAGATATTTCAAGAGGTATAGAACATTGAACCTGCAGGGCACTTTACAAAGAATCTTAAAATTAATCTCACTTAGCATGCTATGGAGCCAGCCACAATGGCTTTTAAATATATATTAAAAATCCCTTTTAAAAAAATCAGTTCAGGTCTGAATAAGACTTTTTTAGAGGAAAACAAAGCATTTTTTAAAAAATGATGGGTAATAATCTTCTGCCCATCATGAACTAGTCTAAGTCACAATCTAATTTGAAATCATTGAATTATCCTGTTCCTGTCTTATAGGTTCAACTCAGTTTCATGCTGGCATGAGAAGATAATCCTTTGAAACATCATGAATCGAAGTGATTTTAAACAAATTCCCTTTTGTAAATCAGTGGTTCTTTTGTGCTTTTGTATTGTGGATATTCAATGGGACCAATCTGAACACAGCTTATGATTGTATACAAATCCCTTGCCAGCACATGAAAACAAACTGGAATTTGTACATATAAGCATTGTGTATGTATTCATGCACAATAATCATTAAATTACATGTATATTTGTGGAATGCTAATTTAAATGATTAAATTATAAACCTCGTGTATTTATCAAATGGGTGAAAAGATTAAACTTTTGGCATTATGTTACTGTTGAATGTGTAGCTTGAGGTGTCCTGCACTTTTCTTAAGGCTACTGAAGTTATATGTTTCTGCCTAATATATTTGCTACTGGTGATGAAGACAGATAATATCACTTGTAGAGACTTATTTTTGTATAATGGTAGAAGTTTTGAATTTTATGGGATATTTTGTCAAGTACTGAAATAAAAATGACTTCACCATTTTAACTACACTGTATTTGAACCTTCTTCACTTTTAACGAGCCATAGTTCTTGGTGCATGTCTTAGTACGTTCGGGCTGCTATAACAAAATACCATAGCCTGGGTGGCTTATAAAAACAATAGAAATTTATTTCTATTCTATTTATTTCTAGTTCTGGAGGCTAGCAAGTCCAAGATCAAAGCGCCAGCAAATTTGGTGTCTGGTGAGAGCCCATTTCCTGATTTTGTAGACTGCCATCTCCTCACTGTGTCCTCACGTGGCAGAGGGGCAAGGAGGCTCTCCAAGGTCTCTTTTATAAGGGCACTAATCCCATTCGTGAGAGCTCTGCCGCCTTGACCTAATCACCTCCCAAAGGCCCCACCAACAAATACCAACAAATTGGGGATTAGGTTTCAACATACAAATCTGGGGAGATACAGACATTCAGCCTACAGTAGTATGTATCACCTTATTATATATCTCAAGTATGTAGCATTTAGAGATTCAGAAAGTTGTCCTAATTTTAGAATTAGCTACTATTGGGATTTTTCTTTCCCTACACGGAGAAAGAGTTTTTCCATGTGCCTTTTTTTATCAACTTTAAGTCTACATATAGTCTTTTTTAGAAGCCAAATGAGTATTTTCATGATAAATCCATATTTGCCCTATTATGTTTAAGGTTACTTATATCCAAAGGTGTGTCCTCACAAAGCCATGCCCACTAAGATAATACAGAATCTTAAATTTTATTAACCACAATGCAGCAGAATTAAGCAGTATTCCTGCTGTCCAATCCAAATTCAGAGTGAGATGCTTTCACAGAGATAATATGGATCTCAATGTTATTTCTTAACTAGAGTCCTCCTGATAACATGGCCATCAGTATTTGATACTTATTTCCAGAGGATTTTATCTTACCATTAGATATTCTATGATTTACACCAACACAAACAGGCAATCTACACGCTTGGAAATTTCAAATTACCTAAATTTTCCATATTAGCAGCTGGGTTCCAATAAGGAGTTCTAGAAGTTACAAATGTATTCTAAAACAGTTGAAGAGGGGAGGTTGTGGGTAAAACCTTTTTTAGCTAAACATAGCTTTCCATTCAAGGCAATTCTACTCTTGAGAGAGAATGGAGAAAAGAGCAGATAAACAAGTGCTCTGATCAGTCTTATTATTTCACTCCCATCATTTGACCATCACCGTCCTTATGACATTAGGCCTCTGCAGTCAGACTTGTTAATGCTTCTCAATAATTGGTCTGTGGTTAAAAACTAAATCTTTTTAAGTCTTCTTAAAACTATTCACTAAACATGGACCAGCCTTACCAGAGTTTTAACTTTTTTTGTGTGCCATGAACCTCTCTAGCAATCTTGTGAAACTATGGATCCCTTCTCAGAATAATGCTTTTAAAGACATAAAATATACAGGATTGCAAAGGAAACCAAGTATATAGAAATAGTCAAACTTTAAAAAAGTTTTTGTGATGAGTAAAGAAATAAGATCTAGCAGATCTAATAACTATAATACCGTAATGTCAAAGTAGTGATAAAAGTTAAAGATATTTCAAGAGATCTGCAACATCTATAATGGGATATGAAAAGTATCTGTGATTTCTGTTTGCAAAATCATGAGTACTGCTAATACTAGTGTGGTTTGTTGACTAAATTCATAAATAAAGAAAATATTAAATTACAGTTTGAAATAAGTACAAATAAAGATGGGAATTTTTTTCCCATCCAAGTTCCTAAATTCCTAAATTCCACTCATTGAACCACACACTTTACCATTTGTGAATGCAGACTGTACTCTCAAAGATAATTTTAATGTGAAAAACTCAACAACACAGATTTTAGCTTCACAAATAGAGTTTAACATGAGTCCTCCAGCCTTTTAAACAGAACTGTAATACACATAGGGGAAAGTATGTTTACCTCATCTAGTAATAACGAAGTACGTGGTTAAGTTACAGGTATCATATAGTTACGTCTCCAGTTATAATTTGAGTTGATTCTTGAACTCAGGCTTCACAGAATTTGACCAGTGATACACTCCCAAGACCCCTGCTTCGTATTACACTCATCTTAAAGCCAGATTCCCTGATCTCAGATTTTGTATTTAAAAAGAAAAAATAAAAAGCCTGTTAACCTAAACTAACAGAACTAGTAACAAACATCCCTAATTTGATTCTGGAGAGGAAGCAGGAACCACCTTGAGCCAAAGAGAACAAAACTTATCCCTCAAGGACTTTATTTTGGAATTCCACACAGATGCAACTATGTGGAACCAGACACAAATTAATCAAACAGATAAATATGTAATATTTAGTAATTAGATCAAGTTACACAAGCAGTCTTTCATATTAATTATTTTTTAGGAAAAACAGTCATTGTCATAGATCTCAATTTCCTACAGACAGTGCTTCCAGTTATTTCAAATATATTTTCCTACAATATAGCTCCATCATTGCTAAATATCATCATACCAAAACAATAGGATTCTCTTTTATCCAAGGCTTTAAAGGGGAGTTTATTCCCTACCCACCCATCCTTACACATACATACATACATACATTGCCCAACAAATCTAAGGCTTCCAGGTATTTCACTGGGCTTTTATACTTGCAGATCTAGCACAAGAGTTGAACACTCTGAACTTACTTGCCAAGAGCTATGTATGCTCTTAAAATTAATACCTGGAAATTGTGTTACTTAGAATCTGCCAATTACCAAAGATCCCCCCCAAACTAATGAGCCTGATTTCCTTAAAGGAAAGGAAACCAACTATAGAGAAACTTATAGTTTTCCTTTATCCATCATAAGACTATTGGGAAACTTCTGAAATGCCATTGACTTTGATGGAACCATTCAGTTAAAATATAAAAACCGTAAGTTAAGTTGGCTGTCTTTTAAAATTACACACTCAAAAAAAAGTACACTGGGAGTTGTTTCATAAACTTCATTCTCCAATGCTTTTGCAGTTTACAGTGATGTTTCACATTTTAGTTCCTTGCTGCCTTCTTCATTTTGATCTTCGTTTGTATCGGATAACTGGGTTTTCAGGGGTGTGAATCATTGTTGTATAATTTACCGTGGGAAAATATCCATCAATGAGATCAAATTCATATAAACGAAGCATAGTGGACCAAATTGTCTTGATTTGAACATAAGCAAAATTCTCCCCAATACAACGATGACGCCCTGTAAGAGAAAACATTTCCGTAACAGTCGGCTGAAATTCTTTCTCATGTCTTTGAGCCTGGAATGATAAAATTTGTTTATCTACAGTTAAGGTGAATAGCAGATATACAGATATATAGTAAAAAGATGACATATTCTTTTCAAAAGAATGTAAATAACTGATAAAAATCCCAAGAGATTTTTAATGTCTGTTATTAGGGGAAACAGCACATGGGTAATTATACAATCATTTTTCCAATTGTTTATTTGAAACCTAACATCTATCTAGGTTAAAAATAAGTAAGGTTTGAAACATACGATGATAATCTAGTTTGGAAATATACTAGAATATTCTTAACTTCTGTCCCAAGAGAGCCATAGTCAAAAGCTAATATGAACCTTCCAATCAAAACTTTAAATGTCATTACAAATGATAATGGAAGAAAAAGAAATTTAATAAACCAAAAATAGCAACACATCAAAATTTAAAAGGTCATATACGTGTAAAAACTGACAAGCTGATTATAAAATGCGTACAGCAATGCAAAGGACTAAGATATCCAAAGCGATCCTTAACAAGACAAACCAAGTTGCAGGACTTAAAACTGACTTCAAATCTGACTTTAATACTAAGGTATGGCAACTGTGATAATGTGGATTGCAATAAGAAATACGTATTTAGTCTTCCATCTTGGCACAGAGCTCCTCAAACCTGTGGAATTTCTTAAGTGAAAAGAGCAATAACGGTCAAAGAGGAAAAGAGCCTTTTGTTATTCGTAACAAGCCCCTTTCAACCACATTTGAGTTTGCTAATAAGATGACTGCCAGGGGAACCAACCACGTGATTAGAGGGTTGGAACTTTCAGCAATACCCCCCAGCTTCCAGGAGAGAGAGGGTCTGGAGGTTGAGTTAATCACCAATGACCAGCGATTTAATCAATCGTGCCTATGTAATGAAGCCTCCACAAAATCCCTACAGAAGTACAGGGAAGGGACAGGACAGGGGACAGTGTTCAGAGAGCTTCGAGGATAGTAAACATGTGGAGGTGCTGGGAGGGTGGCATACCCACAGAGGGCTTGGCAGCTGTGTACCCCTTCCTTCTACTTTGCTCTATGCTTCTCTTCAATCACGCTATTCCTGAGTTATATACTTTTATAGTAAACCAATAGTCTAGTAAATAAAGTTTTCTAAGTTCTGTGAGCCATTCTAACAAATTATGGAACCCCAAGGAGGGGATCTAGAGAACCTCGAATTTATAGCCAGTTGGTCAGAAAAACAGGTGCCAACCTGGACTTGTAATTGGCATCTAAAGTGGTGAGGGACAGTCTTGTGGGACTAAGCTGTTAACCAATGGGGAGTGCACTAACCCCAGATAAAAGACAGATAATTGTCAGTTTAGAAATGGGGCAGAATTTGAGCTGGAGAACTAATGCCCCTTCCAACTACTTGAACAATCTATGACTCTTTTATTGATATTTATATCATATACCATTATTGAATTTCTTTACTAAATAGTTATTAAGATCTGAAGTTCCCAAAGGACTTTATACTTTCGTTTATGTATGGAAAAGGTGTGACCAATGACAAAAATGTCATGTCACTTAAATGATCTCTTTGGAAAAACAAATAATTCATAGAATATAGTTTAATCTGTACAAAGTACCAGTGAATGGAGAAATTATTGGAGGAACGAGAGTCTGCCTGTGTCATTTTAGGATCTTAACTGAAATGCAGAGGTTTGCATACCTATGCACAACCTGCCCAAATTTAAAGACCATCTTATCATCAGGATATATAGGCAGAGAACCAAAAAGTTCACTAACAATCCAGAAAAGCGTCCATGCCATTGCTCTTTTCTGAAATGCTGATTGTCTCATCATATTTAGCCTGAAATAATTGCCCAAATGGTGTGCTAACTCCAATGGTTCTTTAAAACAGAATTCACAAGGAGCTTTAAATACTATGATAAGGGAAAACAGGGTGGACTATAAAGATTAGAACTGATAAAACTAGATAGGTTAGAAGGTAATAGAACATTGTAAGGATTCACAGAACTATTTCCTTTAGTACAAATGAAATATTTTTTCCAACCTGCAAAGATTACACTCCTACAGATGTTTGCAGGAATGTCCCTATGAGGAAAGGGAAAGATATTTGTAAATAAACTTCACATGGATTATTCTGACAGGCACAAATATGTTATCAGAACAGACATTTCAAGTGTCAAATGTAATCATCTTACCAGCTCCAAATGGCACATAAGCAAACTTCTCTCCTGATGCTGGATTGTCCTGTAAGTAGCGATCAGGATTAAAGTCCAGACGTTCTACCCATGAGTCTTTAAGTCTTTGATTGACAGTGGGAGAAACACACACCTGATGTCCTGGAGGAATGGTATACCCTGCCACAGTCTACAAATGAAAGCAACACATTTCACTAGATAATTTAAAAATATTCTAACAAATAATCAGACCATTGTGTAACAAAGCATTAATATACATGAAATATACATATATTTTTAAACTGGCTACATGATAGGCCAGTTAAAAATTATTTTAACTCAAGATGATTTCCAAATAACACACATAGGGCTGGAAGTATATACACAAATTTTAAAAAGTGATAATGCCTTGGGGGTAGGGGTGGGATTTCAAGGAACCTTTCACAATCCAATTTACACACTTCCACACTGTTACAATTTTTTACAACAACACATACGTTATTTTAAAAACCAAGAAAAAAATATACTTCCATTTTAAAAAACCCTAATTGTTAAATTAAAATGTAGGGAGAACAGATGAGCATGTATACTGTCTGCAATTATGTAAAAATATTTAAAATATGTAAAACTGAAAATTATGTAGAAGTGATTATTCTTTTTTAATTTAAAAAATTCTCTTTGATATTATGATATTTCTTCTTGATAAATAACAACTGGGGGTACAGAGGAAAAGATCTAGCCAGGAGACTCACCTGAGGAGTTTTGGCCATTCTCATCATGGTCATTATAGGAGGTCGAAGTCTTAATGTTTCTTTTATGCAGCGATCAAGAAAATTTAGGTCCTTGAGCTAAACAGAGAAAAAATTTCCCGAGTTTTACAAATACTTAACATACTTCAACAGGACAAACAAGTTCAGGGTAACTGGGAATATCTTGTCTTATTTTTGTCCATGGTCAGTAAAGAAAAAGAAGGCAAGATAACAGATCACTCCGAAGAATGGCATGGTAAGGACCTTCAAAAATTCACTCATCTAAAAAATGAAAACATTAGCAAAAATTATCAATGTCAGCTTTTTCGAAACCTATACACAAATGTTTAGAGCAGTGTTATTCACAGTAGCCAGAGGGTGGAAACAACCCAAATGTCGATCAACTGATGAAGAGATAAATAAATGTGGGACAGCCATACGATGGAATATTACTTGGCAATAAAACAGATTGAAGTACTGATACATGCTACAACATGGATTAACCTTGAAAACATGCTAAGTGAAAGAAGCCAGTCACAAAAGACCACATATTGTATGATTCCATTCATATGAAATGTCCAGAACAGGCAAATCCATAGAGACAAAAAGTAGATTAGTGGCTGCCAGGGGCAGGGGAAATGAAGCATGACTGCTAATGGGTGCCGGCTCTCTTTTGGAAGTGATGTAAATACTCTAAAATGAAATTGTGATGATGGTTTCACAATTCTGAATATATTTTAAAAACCAGTGAATTGTATACTTTAAATGGGTAGATTTTATACTATCTGAATTATGTATCAATTAAGCTATCACTTTAAAAGTTACTAAAATCAGGAATGAAAGAAGAGACATCACTATTGACCTAATAGAAATAAAAAGGATGCTAAGAGAATACTTTAACAATTGTATGCTAACAAATTAGGCAACCTAGATGAAATAGACAAATTCCTAGAAAGACACAAACTGCCAAAACTGACTTAAAAAGAAACAGAACATATGAATAGACCTGTAACAAGTGAAGACATTGAATTGGTAATCAAAAACCTTCCCACAAAGAAAGCACAGACATAGATGGCTTCACTGGTGAATTCTACCAGGCACGTAAGAAAGAAATAACACCAATCCTTCACAAAGTCTTCCAAAAAGTAAAAGAGGAGAAAATGCTTCCAAACACATTCTCTGAGACCAGTAATACTCTTGATACCAAAACCTGTCAAAGTCATAACAATAAAACTACAGACCACTATCCTTTATGAATATAGATGCAAAAATCCTCAAAAGAATACTAGGAAACTGGATCCAGCATTAGGACATTTCAGGGAAGGCTATGGGGAATTTTCTAAAAATAAAGAATCTAATCAATTTAATCTATAGTATATAGAAAATCCCAAATTGTCCCCTTTAAAAATTAGCCACACATACTCAGTGTCATAGGCAGCAATGAAACTGAAAATCCAACAAACCTGGTCATAAGTTAAGGGAGGCAGATTCTCTCCACAGACTGTTTTCTGTTCTAAGTAACATTTTTCTTGAAGTGTTTTGTCTCTGGCCAAAAAGAAACCCATCCAGGCGCTGGTAGTTGAGGATGTATGCTGCCCCGCCAAGAGCAATCCAATAAGCATGCCTGCTACTTCATCATCTGTCAAAGGATGCCCATCCCTAAAGAATGGACCGCATACACAAATTTAACATTTGGCAGACACATTTCATGTCTCAACCTTTATATAAAGGGTCAAAACGAATTAATTTTTCTCTTGCATTTGCCCATCACAAGTCAGATTTTTTTTTTTTTTCCTTTAGGGAAAAGAGACCAATAGAAAATATGATACTGGTTACAAAAGACTTCATTGAGGTTTACTAGCAAACTTTTCACCATGCACAGTACTGGGATTCCAGTAAGGCACAGGATCCCAGTAATTTATGTTTCATCCATTTAAAAAGTTCAAAGGTCATAGCTACAAATTTTGCCAGCATTATTACTTTTTAAATGTACATATTATTTAACTATGTTTTAATGTGTAAAAAATTTCCTGCTTCAGTTTAATATGTGATCTGAAGAGCTCTTACTTGTAAGTAGAATCTAGTAAAGTTTGGAGAATGTCATCAATTTTTTCTCCTGATTCTCTGCGTTTCTGGATTGCCTTATAGAAAATATTCTTGATCTCTCGATGAGCTCTGTCCCTGCGTCTGTAATTCAAACATGAAAATGACTTTAAAAAATAAGGTAATACTTTCAGGTATCAAACTGACAAAACTCAGAACCAAGAGAAAAAAAAGAAGCCATGAAAATCTTAAATTGTTAGGGATTTCTAAGGTCCTTAAGGGCAGGAAATGTGTTTTAACATACATATCCCTGATTCTTTACACACTACCTGTGTTCTAACTAAAAGTCTAAAATAAGACTCAAATGATTATTCCGTTATAACCATTTTCCAGTTTAAGATAAAGCAGAATACTCTTTTACATTAACATGAAATTCCAATTTTAACCAAATTAATTCTTGAAGCAGACAGAGTCACTCTGTTTCTTCTGCAGGATTTAGCATTAGAATAAATCCCCATTTTTCACCTGAACAGAAATGAATCAACAAAGGCACAGAGAGACTACTAATATGCAAGACACTAAGCTACTTGTCAAGTCCTATGAGCAATGTTTCTCTGTATCACAGACGATCCTTGCTCTTAAGGAGATAACAGTAGAGCTGTCAAGGAGACAGAAAATTAAAGAAAGGTACTAATACTTCAAAACAAACTTCACAATATACTACAAATTAGTCAAATACTTTCAAACAAGTGCTTAGAAGGGCTGTATCACTTTTAGGTAGAGTTGAGAAACCCTCCTGAGTACAAGGAATATGTGAGATAAGTAGGTTTTAAAATATCGGAACAGACAGACAACAAGTTACCTTTCTAATTAACTGAAACTTACCTTAAATAAGCTCACTGTGTAAAGAAAAATCGAATGCTTACAGAAGAATGGAGGCTTATAATCTCCCCCAATTTGTTTGTTTTATATTTAATTTTTATCTTTGTCCATACAAAGCCAACCAACACTACAGTAATTAAACAAAGTGAAATGACCAAGTATTGTTTCTTTATCCATACCTGAAACTAGGCAAAGGGAGCCAGCCTGGCAAGAGCCAGGCTGCGTGGCTAAAACCTCCATCCAAATCTGCATACAGTTGTGCCACCTTCTCATTGAGTTGACTTCTGATTTCCTTTCCATGTAAACAATGGCTAGCTGTTAAAATTATGAGCTCAGAAAGAGCTTCAAACAAATCTAGAGGGGAAAAGATCATTCCCATTACTTTTGCCAAAAATTCTTTTACAACGTTCTGTTTTCTTAGAGATACAAAAGTACTGTGAAGGAAATGAGAATAAAAACTTAACTCAGGAACCAACAAGATCCTATTCATACCATCAAAAAAAGCCTATAAATATGTGGCTACAACAAAGAGAGGCAAGAAACCAAATGATGGGAGGCACCCCAGCTCTCTGGACAGCCAAAATAGATGCCACAAAGGTACCTAAAACCTCACTCATACTCATGAGCCCTTAATCTTGAAAAGATAAAATGAAGATAAAAATGAATGTGGTTAAAAAAAAAATGAATGTGGTTATCTGAGTTCTAGATCACAGTATAATAAAGGCAGTAAAAAGGTTATTCAGTGCATATGGGGACAATAATAAGGTGCTTTCCAAGGAATAGCAGTCCAAAGGCTGAAGAATGGATTATTCCCCAGGTCAAAAGTGGGGAAAAAAACTGAAAAGTGAGAAACTCAAAGGTCAGAAAAAAACTGGTCTTGACCATACATAAAAGAAAACTGTAACCACCAACTTGTATATCCAAACATTAGAGACAGATGCATCAGGCAAGCACATCTGGGTGACACTTTAAAAGTCCTAACAATTACCCAATCAATATCCTGTTCTTTAATTCCATGTTCACCAAACGAACTTCCAGTTATCATTTGGCTTTCTAATTAGATTGCCAAAAAAGAGAAGTTTAGCAAATATTCTGGGGTTCTTGGTACCATAATTATATCTCACTTGTATTTATTCAGTTGGAGTTCTAGTTCATGCATCAGCTTCTTGTAGAATAGGAAATATGTCCCATGAACTTTAGGTATATTAAATAAAACCAGGTTCTGGACCTTTTATAGAAGCTGAAGACCAGACCCAGAATGTGGTGACCTACACAGAGGTCTTACTGCCCTGTAGGCAGATGTTGCTTCCTGCTATGAGTATGACAATTGTCTCTGAAGGCAACAATTACTGCAGTCCAATATAAAAACTGGATTCACAGAATCCAAAGAATTTTAAGTTACGTTCAATATACTCCCTATATAATGCGAGAAAGCATACATTTTTTAAAGATTTCTATTGGGAACAGCTAAAATCACACTTTTGGTGGTACAGTAAGCTTATGTATTTAAATTTACTTTTTTCTTGGAATAAATCATTCCCATACAATAGGAGAAAAATAACATAATACATATATAATTAAGTCATTTAGACTTCTACTTGCCCATTGGGAGTTCAAATTTTTTTATTTATTTTATTTATTTTATTTATTTATTTATTATTTTATTTTTTATTTATTGAATGTAAGTTTTACATTCAGTTTATTTCAAAATTCAATTATGAATCATTTTTATATTATTCACATAAATGAGCTAAATAATACACACATTAATTAACCCATTTTAAGGTTTTGCTAAATGAGCAGCAATACAGTAAGTCCCCTACATATGAACAACTTCTGTTCCAAGGGTGTATTCGTTAGTCCAATTTGTCCGTAAGTCCAACAAAATTAGCCTAGGTACCCAACTAACACAATCCACTATGTTGTACTGTACTGTAATAGGTTTATAATACTTTTCACACAAATAATACATAAAAAACAAACAAAAAATAAAGAAAACACTTTTAATCTTACAGGACAGTACCTTGAAAAGTACACTAGTACAGTACAGCAGCTGGCATACGGCGCACAATCGCATCTTTGAAAGTTCGCAACTTGAAGGTTCGTATGTAGGGGACTTAGTGTAATCACTTCCTCTCGGGTCTTTTAACTCCACGGTAATCATAACATGTTCATTTCATTAAATCTAAGGTGGTTTTACATATGGTGTAGTTTGCTTTCTACACACACACACACACACACACACACACACTCTTCACTCTTTTTTTTTTTTTTTTTTGCGGTAAGCGGGCCTCTCACTGTTGTGACCTCTCCCGTTGCGGAGCACAGGCTCCAGACCCGCAGGCTCAGTGGCCACGGCTCATGGGCCCAGCCGCTCCGCAGCATGTGGGATCTTCCCGGACCGGGGCACGAACCCGCGTTCCCTGCATCGGCAGGCGGACTCTCAACCACTGTGAGTCCACCAGGGAAGCCCCACACGCATTCTTAAGATTTCTAGTCACAGAAAAGTAGCCATATTAGGACAAATGCAAAACCAAAACATTTTGCTTACTTTTTTCTCCACTTTCTCCCCAACTCTGAAAGTACTCCTTCGTTTCTTTTTCAATTATAGAAACATGCTGTCTAAAGTGGGCTATGTTAAGACCACTTTTTAACATTTTCTTCTGCTCCAAGAAAACCTTCAAAATATTAGGGGTATATAAGAATTAAAACACAATTTTGTTTTATCATAAGATTCATTTGGGTTATTATAGCTCTTTAACACTCAAAGAAAACAATCTTCTGAAAAATTGAAAATAAAAATAATTTTCTTAACTACACACCAGATATGGGAAATTTAAAGCATCTATGCATATATCTGAAGTAACACGTAGAAGACACTTGCTACGGAGGCCTAAGACAAATGATAAATTAGGAATCCCACTTCCTGCCTTCCTTTCTATAGATACACGCTTTCCCCACTCCTGACTCCATGGCTCACTAGTCCTGTTCTGTTATATTCTAGTCTTCCAACCCAACCCAGATGCCAACACAATCTCCCAAAAGTCCATTACGCTTTGCTAATATTTTTATCCTCCTTCACATATTCTCCCATCTATTCCCAAACAAATACCATTCCTCACTTACGCTATCTTCCAAAAGTTTAATTAGAATGTAATACAGTCGGAATAAATTCACACTAAGACAAAGAATGTTTTTAGTCCTTTGGGGCAGTTCTATTTTAAGAACTATTTTAAGTTCTATTTAAGTTCTATTTTAAGCTGTGTGGAAAATCAATAGATATATCCAACCAGAGGGATTGCCCAAGGCTCTTGCTTTTGGTCTTGAGGACAGCTATTCATTCGCCCACACCTCCTCAATCCCCAGAAGCAACACTCAATGTCAATTCTTACCTGCTATACTAGGGTATCGGGTAATGCGTGGTAATGCGTGGTACGTTCACAGCCAGAGCCCACACCTAGTAATTGGGCTAATTATCTGATTTGCATTTTACATCAAATTGCAGCACTCTAATATTTGACTTTGGGGGAGGAAAGAAATCACACAAACTTCTAAAGCCAACAATCTCTAGCTCAAAAGAGCTCTTATGCTAAAATTTCAGGTGGGAGTAGGAAGGTAGGAGGCCCTCCTGATGAAATAATGGGATTTTTCTTCTTACTCGCTCAAATCAAATCCTAATACGCTAAGTTCTCATTGATTCTATTTCTTTGTACAGGAAGCCCTTTAAAATTGCTTAGTCCATGCCAGCAACTATAAGACAAAATACCCATTCTTTGTCAGCTACCCATGGTTTTCCTTCTTTTAACTGTCTCATGATTCTTCAGATTTTTGAGTCAAAGAATAAATTGCTTCTATACTTGAGATATATAATTTATACTACTAGCTATAAATATTATAGTATAGATTTGTCGTTCTTCAAGATAACAGTGTCACCTACCGGATTAGGCACATCATAGGCAACTCCCTTCCCAAACACAGGTGTTGTCAGACGACTGTAGACATCTTCTGCATTCAAGTCTTCATTTTTACTATTAAAAAGCAGTGCAGCAGCATCACTCCCCAGAAGGTAGGTAAATGTCTTGCCCACCATGGTAAAACTAAATACAGGTCCATACTAAAGTGAGAAAAGTACCCATAGTTACCAAAAAATCTGCAGTGCTAAGACACTCATCTTAAATAACAAAATAATACATTGCTGAAAATTAAAACATTCATAAACCTTAATACAATTCTTCCCCCAGTCTTTGTCCAAATTATATTCATTCAGTTGCAAATAAAATATAAATAAAACTTTCTACTCTGCTTTTTTCACTATTTATGTTGAAAATATTTTCTATCTTTCACAGACATCATATGTTAACTGTTCTTTCACTATGGTTGATGTGTCCATTTTTTACTTATTATAGATAATTATATAATGAATATCTCTGAGAATATAGATTTTTTCCCCTTTGGTTAAAGATAAATTTACAGGAGTAGCCAAAGGATATGACCTTTCCTACAGCACTTGCTATATGAAGACACCAGAGGTTTATTTAGTTATCAATGTTACCACTATCTCACCAACACAGAATGATTTCATTTTTAATTTTTTGTTAATCAAGTTGTGTTAAATACTTTGCAGTTTTCTGATTACTATTGCAGACTGTAGGCACTGGGGATACAATCATGAACAAAAATACTGTCTGTGACTCATGAAACCTAGTCTATTGAAAAAGATACAACTTGATCAAATAATCACATTAACAAATGTAAAACTGCAAATGTGAGAAGTACTACACAACAGAAAGCAACTCTGAGATGAGAGAATGATCAAAGGGAGACTACAAAGAGAAAAAGACACCTGAACTGAGACCTGAAGGATGGTAGCAGTTAGCCTGATGGCTGAGCATGCACAAAGGTCCTAAAGGTGAGAGAAAGAGAGGGAAAGGATGAGATGAGGGCAGAGTCTGGTAGGGCTGAGACCATACAGAGCCTTGTAAGCCATATTCGGGAAGTTTTATCCTTGCAAGCAATGAAATGTGATGGAAGATTTTAAACTGCATGGGAAAGAGACTAATCTGTGCATATTTTAAAAGAAAGATCCCTCTGGCTCCTGTATGGAGAGGAGAGGGACAGGAGCTAAAGGAAAGCCAGAGGACCAGTGAGCCTGTTACAGGAACCTGATGATGAATACTTGGGACAAGGTAATGGAGGAGCAGTGGAGATCAGAAGCAGATGGATACAGAAGTATTTTGAAGAGAGAACCTGCTGACTTGGCAATGGATTGATGGATGGAGAAGTATCAAGAATGACTCCTAGGCCTCTGGCACATTGCAAAACTGGGAGAACAATGGTGAGAGAAGCAAATAGGACAACCAGGATTGGAGAGAGAAAAATTAAGGGTCAGACTTTAAAAATGTTGGATTTCAGGTGCCTTTGGTCAACTAAGAAAGAATCATGTGGGAGGTGGATATCCAGGTCTGAAGATCAGAGAAGAGACCTGAACCAGAGACATTAATTTGGGTGTTATCTATATCTGGCTAATAACTGAAGCTGCAGGTAGAGACAAGATCATCTAGGAAAGAATAAAGGCCAAGGACCAAATCTCAGTGAACCCCAAGAGTAAATGGCCAGGTGTGAGCCCACAAATGAGTTAGAGAAGAAGTAGTCACAGAAGTAGAAGAAAAAATGAAAGAAGCCACATTTAAGGAGGCAGTGGTCATCACTGACAAATAGAGCTGAGAAATCAAGTTCACTGGATTAGGACATGGAGCTCATTAGTGAAGGGGCTAAAAGACAGACTAGAGTGGACTAAAAAGTAAGTAAATAAGACGTGTGGAAATAGGGACTAAGTACAGACAACTCGCTGCAGAGGGAGGGACATGAGAGGAGACTGAGTGGCCAAGAGAAGCTTTGGTCTTTTTAGATGGGTGACCTTTGAGAACGTTCCAGAGAAAATGGGAAAGATCTAGTTGAGAGAGAAGTCAACTATAGAGAGAAGAAACAATAGCAGAAGGTTCCTGTGACAAAAGAGGGATGGAGAGTTTAATCTCCCATAGAAGGCAAAATAGTGTAATGAAATCAAGGTGACAGCATATAGTGGGCTAGAGCACAAGATTCTGGAGCCAGATTGCCTAGGTTCAAATCCCAGCTCCTATTTGTAATGAGATGGCTAGACCTAGAGTCTGTCATACAGAGTGAAGTAGGTCAGAAAGAAAAAGACAAATACCGTATGCTAACACATATATATGGAATTTAAGGGAAAAAAATGTCATGAAGAACCTAGGGGTAAGATAGGAATAAAGACGCAGACCTACTGGAGAACGGACTTGAGGATATGGGGAGGGGGAAGGGTGAGTTTTGACAGGGCGAGAGAGAGTCATGGACATATACACACTAACAAACGTAGTAAGGTAGATAGCTGGGGGGAAGCAGCCGCAAGGCACAGGGATATTAGCTCGGTGCTTTGTGACAGCCTGGAAGTGTGGGATGGGGAGAGTGGGAGGGAGGGAGACGCAAGAGGGAAGACATATGGGAACATATGTATATGTATAGCTGATTCACTTTGTTATAAAGCAGAAACTAACACACCATTGTAAAGCAATTATACCCCAATAAAGATGTTTAAAAAAAAAAAAAAAAAAAAAATCCCAGCTCCTCCACATATTAGCTGTGACCTTGGTCCTACAGTCAGAGAAATTAACATTGCTGTGCTTCAGTTTCCCTCACCTATAAAATGGGAATAATAATAATAATGCCTACTTCACAGAACTGTTGTCAAGATTAAGTATATACATATATATTTTTTGATATATATACCATGATATATATATATATATCGTCATCATATATTATATATACATAAAAGAAAACAGTGCATTGGCCATCATAAATATAATGTAAGTGGTTTCTATTATTATTAGTAGTATCAACATCATCATTAAAAGCACAGACTTGGATATCAGACCACGTATTAATCCTGGCTTGGTCACTAGCTAGCAGGGAGCCCAAGAACAAATTAAATAACCGGTTTCTCAGTTTTGTCATCTATAAAATGGATATACCTGAAAGTATTTTTGTGGAGCTTCAGTAAGATAATATATATAAAGCACTAAGTACTGCACAAAGTTAAGTGTTTCAGAATTATTAATGTAATAGGAAGAAAAGAGAATACTATTTTATATATGTATTGCTATAAGTAGATTTGTATGTTTGAAATTGGGAACGTGAAGGAATTCCCACTGGTTTTCAATCTCTCTTTACAAAGGAGACAAAGTCATCTGCTTTAATAGAGAGAGGTAGGAAGATTTAGAAGTTTCAAAAAGTGAAGGTTTGAATAGTCATTGTGCTGAGTGGGAAAGTAAGCCAACCACAGAAAGATAATAGGACTGTTGAGCAGTGTTCAAAGTTCATTCAAGGTAGGCAATCACGAAATTAGAAGGACCTAATCTGGTACAAGGAAGGAAAAATGACTATTAGGCTCCCTCCAAGGTTGGATTTTTACCAGGTAAAGCACAACCAACAGCCAGGGGCAAGGAAATTTAAGGTACTGGTGAGAGTGTAACTGAAATGATAGACCATGGTCCCAATGTGTAAAAAGAAGGAACATAAAGAAGGCTGATGGAGCAGGACAAAGTAAGTGGAACAGTGGACTGGACCATCTAATGAGGTCAAAGAATGGTTATAATGGAAGGAGTTGGAGAGGCTAACCAGGAGAAGTAGTTGTGCTCTGAGAATAGGGTGTCTAAATTAATACTGTGGAGGTAAAACAGGTAAGAGTGACAAGTCCAAAGAGGCACTGTGGAGCAAATGGCTAAAATGGCACGAGAAAGCTCATCGGGGAGGAGAGGGGCAAAGATTTGAGGGGCCACAGTGCTGTGTGGGTCACCCAAGTGGAAGTGAAGTCACAGAAGACACGTAGAGCAGGTTAGAAAATTCCACAGACGCATGGTTAAGAAAAAGAAGGGTCAGTTAGTATCAATTTTAACTATGATCAGTGAATACAAAATTGAGGCCAGTGGTTTTTAAACCATAGTTGCCAGAACTAGATTTCCTCAGAGATCATCCCAGGACATGGAAGAACATAAAAAGGTCTCCAAGGCCCCTCCAGCTCTTAAACCAGAGCAGCTCCAATTTTATCGGTTTCCTATACTGGGAATAAGCGTAAGATTACATGTCTTTTTAATGTTCTGCCGTTTAAAAGAAAATTGGAAAAGCACTCATTTCTTTTCCTCTAATGATTTGGAAGACTTACCTTCTCATATGCATTTTCTAGGAATTCAACTGGACTTTTCCCAAATGCTATAGCATGTCCAAGGAATGGAACTGGAGAGAAAATGTATGGTGGACTTTTCTACAAGAAAACAAAACCAAAAAAACCCTTCCAGTTTACATTTCCTATTACAAAACATTCAGTTTAGTTTCGTGACTAAAAAAAAAAAACAAACTTGTCCTTAATATTAAAAAGTTACCAAAGGGGCTTCCCTGGTGGCGCAGTGGTTGAGAGTCCGCCTGCCGATGCAGGGGACATGGGTTCGTGCCCCGGTTTGGGAGGATCCTACATGCCGCGGAGAGGCTGGGCCCGTGAGCCGTGGCCACTGAGCCCGTGAGCCGTGGCCACTGAGCCTGTGTGTCCGGAGCTTGCGCTCCGCAACGGGAGAGGCCACAGCAATGAGAGGCCCGCGTACCGCAAAAAAAACAAAAACAAAAACAAAACAAACAAGCAAAAAAAGTTACCAAAAGATTAAGCACCAAAAGATTAAGCACCAAAAGTAACTTAACAACAAACAAACCGCAAATACCTTAGCAGAATAGCCATAATAAAAAGAGCAGAGGGCTTCCCTGGTGGCTCAGTGGTTGAGAGTCCACCTGCCAATGCAGGGGACACGGGTTCGTGCCCCGGTCCGGGAAGATCCCACATGCCGCGGAGCGGTTGGGCTCGTGGGCCATGGCCGCTGGGCCTGCGCATCCGGAGCCTGTGCTCCGCAGCGGGAGAGCCCACGGCAGTGAGAGGCTCGCGTACCGCAAAAAAAAAGAGCAGAAACTCAAAACCTAGTATAAGATAAACGACTAGACAAACACCAAGGCGTTGCAATTATAAATGCTGAACACTTTCTAGAATATGCCCAGTATTATTAGTGGTTCTAGGCAACTATCCTAGTCATTAGTAGAAAAAAACAGAAAAGTCAAAGTATGGTTTCTTCACCACTTATTTCTACTACCACTCACAATTTTAGTCCCAAAATCTTGACTAAAGAAGGTAGGGAAAAAGACAAAGTAATGTGAGGGAAAGAAGGGAAATGTTCAAGAAGCTACACTGATCAGTAAACAGAACACATTTCATGCTTCTCTCAACAAATGATCTAGATCTGTTGATTCTACACAGAGAGTAGATCAGTTTTAGCAGGAACATTTTTGCACACACTATAAAAGGTACTTCAGATGCCCCAAAATGAGACCTGCAGATTACAACATCAAGTCTCCTGGAAATCAAACTTGGAACGATAAAAAAGGATAATACTCCTCATATCTTTCGTGGTCTCAAATAGTAAGGAGCTCTACAAACTCACTCTTTTGGACAATAGCAGCAACAATCTTAAAACGCTAAAGTTACCTTTGTCTTTCCAAAGACAAATAACACTTCCTCAAATATACCACATGTAGGGCTTCCCTGGTGGCGCAAGTGGTTGAGAGTCCGCCTGCCGATGCAGGGGACACGGGTTCGTGCCCCGGTCCGGGAAGATCCCACATGCCGCAAAGCGGCTGGGCCCGTGAGCCATGGCCGCTGAGCCTGCGCGTCCGGAGCCTGTGCTCCGCAACGGGAGAGCCCACAACAGTGAGAGGCCCGCGTATCACAAAAAAAAAAAAAAAAAAAAAAAATACCACATGTAGGAAAAAAAAACTGCCGGAAAAAAAACCAAACTGCCTCATGCCTGTTATGGTTCAAACAAAAATAATTTTTAAAACTACTTGGTCAATAGTTTATATATTCCATTGTCAGTAAAAGGGTCGTTTTAAAGGCTACTTGGTTTGTCTGGCTAAGGATGCCTTCATCAAATGTATTAGGGAAGCATGAAGCTAGTGGTCAGTAAAGCCACTAAGTTAGAGGATCTGGTATTTTATTAGCATCATAGGAAGGTCCCTACAACACTCCAGTCACTCTCACTCTACCAAACTGAACATAGCTCCTTTCATACTGATGTAAATCGCCATTAGGGGTAATGACACAGGACACTGAACCACACAAGGGTAGCCACCAGGATGACGGCCACCAGGATGACGGCCACCAGACGGCCCGCAGGGCCGAAGCTGCCAAAAACATCACCACCAGGGCCCCCACCAGGCCCGAAACCCCCATGCGGCGGCCAGCACGGCCAACGGCACGCTCAGCGCCACAGCCAGGCCGCGGCCACCGGATCCAGCCGTGGCCATTAGGGCCACCAGTGCCTTGGCCAACACTGCCAGCACTACGACCACAATCGAGGCAAGCACGACCCCAACCAGGACCAGACACGCGGCCACCACCAGAAACGCGACAGACATCGGGGCGCCCAGCAGCAAGTCCAGCATGGTCAAGGCAGTCGCGACCGCCAGCGCCACCAGCATCATTGCCGCTGCCACCCTCCCCCACCCCATCCCCAGCCCCCAGCGCGCCCGCCGCCACTGCCCAGCCCAGCACCACCGCGGTTCCAGACGCCGGCTAGCCCTTCAGTCGCCCTGGTCGCATCGTCCCCCTCCAGAACCCCCGGGGGTGCACCTACCGCCCCAGGCGGCAGTGGGGCCAGGGGGCCGACGGCGAGGCGTAGCAGGTAGACCAGGCTGAGCATGAAGGCGCAGGCAATGAGTAGCATGGATAGGAGGTTGCCGCCTGTCACTTGCTCCATAGCCTGCCCCAGCACCGACCTGCCCGCTTGCAGTAAGCCCAGCACCACCATCCCGGCCGCCACCCCCGCTTCAGTTCACCGAAGACGCTGGAGGCCGAGGTCGCCCCGGCTCCTCCGAATCGACGGAGGGAGAAGAACCGGCTCACGCGACGGTAGGCGGCCCCGGCCCGCAGGTCCCCTACTAAATCCAGCCCCACCCCCTACTCCCGGCTCGCTAGCGCACCACCCTGTGCGTCACAGACAGGGGCGGGGCCTGGATCTGGCCGCGCCCCTTAAAAAGGACCTCCACAACGCCGAGGTCTCCTTAAGCCAGGAGAGAGGACATGAAGAAGAAGGCGGCACCTAAGGCACGGGTGGTACAGAGACAGAAGAGTACGTGGACTTAAGAGGAGATCACCCTCTAAGAATCGCGGGACACCGGAGCATGTGTGTCCTGGGTGCGAGGCGCCAGGACACGGCGCCGCAATGGGCGGAAGGATCTCAGAACGAGGGTAGCGGCGGAGGCGGCGCGCGCTCTCTGTGATTGCACCGCGTGCTGCTGAGGTGATCTCGGCTTATTCCGCGTCAGCGGGGCGGGTGGATGGGGCGCCGCCCCCTGCCTGGGCGAGCGAAGGCACCGCGTCTGAACCTGTTCGAGGTCCGCGTCGTGGCCATTCGGAGAGAGTTTCAAATATTCGCGAAAAGGGAGATTGCGAAAGACGCCGTCTACCCACAGAAGGTTGGGACGCCGAGGTCAGTCCCATCTCACCCCAAGTAAAACCAGTCTGACAGGTACTGAAGTGCGGACATAAATGTGACAAGTCTTGGTTGTTGGGTGTTCTGCCTTCTCCAGAAACAGGTTTTACAAGCTAAATTTGTATGTTATAGGCCGTCGTGACCTACTGGAGGCAACATTTCCCAAGAACGCCCCTTATTCTGACCGTTTAGGACCAGAAAGATTTTGAAGCGGGAGTTCAGTCCTCCTGCTACAGTCAACCTGATCTCATCCACTCCCGTGGTTTCAAAGAAGCGTGTATATAAAATGACTGCCAAATTGAACCCTCCTGTTAGCTGACTATCACGAGCCCCTGACCAGATTCATTTCTTTATTCAGTCGACCTTAAGAGCTGGGTACTCTGCTAGGCATTGAGGGTACAGAAGGGAATGAGAACTGTGAGGCCCTCGGGGAAGGAGCAGTTAATAGCCAATTGCCTGTTCTGACACCTCTGCCTAGAGAGCTGATGCTCATGTCATAGTTATTGCAAAACTAAACTCATAAATCTCCGCCCACCTCGCTGCCAACCTTCTCCTCCTGTAATGCCTCTGTGGGAAGGGCACCACTGTCCACCAAACTGCCCTTCTCCGCTGTGCCTCACATCAAATCAGACACCGAGTCCTGTAATTCCACCACCTTAAAAGTTTCTCCATTCTTGCCACTGCCCTAGGTCAGGCCCTCATCATTGCTTTTCT